>NC_060164.1:22585421-22640880 GCF_021292245.1 Micropterus dolomieu
TGAGAAAGGCATAAGCAGTTTTCTTAGTTACTTCAAGGATAGTCTACCTGTCTCTATCTCCATGGCAGATAGAGGGATGGTCACACTCTTTCCGGTCTCTCTGTCTGTCACAGTGAGTCCCGTCATGGATCCCTCCTCTGGCACCTCGCTGGAGGTGTCACATGATGCTAGAAGACCCCCTCGACATTTCCCAACACACACAGTACTGGTCTTATAACGCCTATAATGAAGAGATGGGGGGAAGAAACATTTCAGTCAACAAATAATTGTATCACTTTTTTAAAAATATATAGTTTTATTAAGTTTTGGCTTTCATGTTTGCTCACATGCTGTTAATTATGCCACGACTGCAGCTGTTGCCTCTCTGGCTGGATATTTTTACTGTAAGCACCAATGATGGGCTTTTTTTGTGTTACTATGAGAGCTTGTCTCATAGTAGACAGCCAGGCCTGTGATGCTGTGGTTTTCACTGTCAGTATGCTTTATTAGGCTCCTGCTTCCACTGAAGTGCTGTGTGTTACTGTCTGACAACATGGTCTTAAAAAAAGCTTCAGTGTTTGTAGTTGGACTGTATGCTGTGTAGTACACTTCCTGCATAGGTTGTCTCCTGCTCCACCAAAACATCATCAGTAAAAAGTAGACTCCATGGGCACTGTGAATGGCTCGTGTTATTTATTGCTGGCCAAACATGTTTTAAACCCAAACATACAACATTAGAACTAAAGGGTCAACTCCAGACATTTTCTAAAACACTAGTTATTACAAATATGCCACCTCAATACATTGGACTTGACTCTTCCACCCTATCTCACTAAAAAGTTGCTCTTTTAGGCATGGGTCAGTGATGAGCTGGCATTTTGGGCCAAAAAGGGCAAAAATAAAATTATCAAAATGTGCAACCTCACTTCTCATGTCTACCACAAATGATAATAGTAAATAAATCTATATTGACTAGCAGCTATGTACAGCGTGCTAACCTCTACAAACCAGCTGTATTCTAACGTTAACATAGCTATCCTTATTAGCTAGGCTCCTTACATGCTTGCTTATAACTAAATAGATAATAACTTTCACTTCAGTTTTTTCACTTCAGTTCACTTTTGTTTCTGTTTGTGAGAGAGAGGGAGCGAGCGCTGCATGTGGCTCTGAAATGAGTTATGGTTTTACTCATATTTAATAGTTTGTGGCAGTCAGCGTTGTTATTTTGTCGTGTCGCCACAAATAAATCAATAAATGGGAAACCCTGCAGTGTGGTGCGGATTCTGGACTTTTTATGTCATCTTAGTTCTGATAGTGAGTGTGAGTCGCCTTAATATCGACGCATAAAAAAACAATCCCTGATCTTCCCTTCAATCGTCAATAGCCGAAATGATAACCAACATATTCCCAACTTGTAGCCCACATTGGCCCACAGTGTGTCATGTGTCATATGGAGCCAGCACCCTACAAACCTATTAGGGGATCACATGAACATGTTGGCTGCATTACCTGTAAGCAGGTATAATCTGTGCGAGATCTTCCTTGTATTGCTCCAGTGCTGCCCTTGCAGCCAGAGGCTCTGCCTGACCCTCAAGACCAGCTAGGTGACCCAACACCTGGGTGTCAAATGCCGCTCCACTGGCCCAGTGTCTCAGAGACCTGGAGGAACAAAGTAAGAACAAAACAAACTCCTTATGACCACTGCACAATGTGCTACTGCATATGACTGTACTGATAGTACTCAACTGTGTCAACTGCTCTACTCTGTATGCTTTACTTTATTGTATGCATGCTGCTCTACTGTATGATACCATCCTCAACTCCACTGTGCTCACTTCTACTGTATTCTCTCACCTGGAGTCACAGTCTCCCCCCAGCAGACAGGCCTTCAGCTGTGTAAGGATGAGGCTAAGCTGGGCCTCAAGTCTGATGGAGTCCTGGATCAGCCTGCTTTTGTCACTTAGGTTGATCCTACAGCGCTTCAGGTACTCCTCCATCACCTCCTGGAGCTCCGAGACTCTCTGCTGAAGACAATAATTCATGAGTGGGAACTTTGTTCCAATAATCCTGATTTTTCAGGTTTGGCGGATTCATTAGTGTTGTACACTTTCTGTGTCCCTTCATCACGTTCTGCAACCTTTTGTAACTTTTTCTTGTTACACTCAAACAGCTGACAGTATTCATTGGCAGGCTGATGAACACAGTTTGCTAAAATGTACAGTATCAGTAAATACTGCAAATACAAGAATATATTCTGTTTTAATATTTCAGCAAACATTACTTTTACAAATTCCCTTCATCATTTTCTATCAGAGGCTTTACCTGGCATGATGATGACCCCGCTGACTTCCCTTTCACACCTGATGACTGCTTTGATGATGTGTAGGCCATGTCCATCACCATAGTAACCACTAATCCCACCAGGCCGGCCAGGCGGGGCTCATCTGAGAAGCTTGACAATCGGCCGATCAGATCCCTCAGGTAGGTCGGCGCCCTGTTCTCAATGTCGCCCTTCAGCTGGGTGAAGAGAAATGAAGAGAAATGTTCATGGCATGCTTAAATGGTAACTGTTTCTTACCATCTGTCTCAATAAAATAAAAAATCTTGGTGAGTAGATTGCGCTCCCTTCTTTTTAAGAACTGTGAAAAGCATTTAGTCATCATCATATTGCTCCTTGTTGGCCACTGTATTGATTTGTAACCTTTGAACATCCCCAACAGGACTGCATTTCTGGTACTTCTGGTGCTTCATTTTGCACTATCGCTCTTTTTTAAACCGTCTCAAGGTTGAACATCTTTCATTCCCGTCCTGTTCATCTCCATCTACACTTTATGACTGAATGGTTTTAAAGGTGAAATCAATGAGAAGCTCACCCGCTCAAGTCCATTTCAGAGGGAACAGGTCACCTAATGTTTTGTAGTCATTCTATCTCTTCTCAATGTTTTGCTCATATACAGGTGCATCTCAAATAATTTTAATATCGCTGAAAAGTTCCATTTTCTTTCTCTAATTTAATTAAAGAACGTTAAACTTTAAAATATTCTAAACTCATTACACATCAGTTTAATATTTCAAGCCTTTTCTGTTATAATCTTGATGAATACGGCTTACAGCTCATGGAAATCAAAAATCCAGAATCTCAAATTTATAATACAGAAATGTCGACCTTCTGAAATATATTTTAATTCGGGGCTCCTTTTGCACGAATTACTGCATCAATGCGGCATGCCTGAAATGTATCAGTAAATATTTTATACACAATCAGCCTGTGGCACTACTGAGGTGTTATGGAAGCTCAGGTTGCTTTGATAGAGGCCTTCAGCTCGTCTGTATTGTTGGTCTGGTGTCTCATATTTTCCTTTGGACAATATCTCATAGATTCTCTATGGGGTTTAGGTCTGGTGAGTTGGCTGTTCAGTCAAGCACACCATGGTCAGCAAACCAGTTCCTAGTGGTTTTGGCACTTTGGGTAGGTGACAAGTCCGGCTGGAAAAAGAAATCAGCATCTCCATAAAGCTTGTCAGCAGATGGAAGCATGAAGTGCTCTAAAACCTCCTGCTAGACGGCTGCGTTAACTCTAGACGTGATAAAACACAGTGGACCAACACCAGCAGATGACATGGTACCCCAAATCATCACTGACTGAGAAAACTTCACACTGGATTTCATGCAACTTGGATTCTGTGCCTCTGCACTCGTCCTCCAGACTCTGGGACCTTGATTTCCAAATGAAATGCAAAATTTACTTTCATCTAAAAAAAAGGACATTGCACTGAGAGATTAAAGACTCAGGAATGATTTGGGGAAACATTTGCAGGTGTTGAGTTAGTTACCTGATTAGAGCTCTTCTCAGGTCAACATTTCTCTATTCTAAATTCATTATTCTAAAATTCTGATATTTTGAGATACTGGATTTTTGATTTCCAAGAGCTGTAAACATTAATCAAGATTAAAACATCAAGATTGCATTTTTCACTATATGTGTTATGAATCTATAATATTAATTCTAATAATAATTTTTTTTTTTTTAATGCACCTGTACTGTCACACTATCTTTTACATCTTATGAACCTGTTGCAGTTGTTCCTGGAGGCTGGCCGGGGAGTCAGAGCCCTCATCGTTATTGGCTAGGAGGAGAGGGTGGACGACTCCGAGGTCAGGTATGGCACCGCCTTCCAACATGGCGTCGTAGAGGAGAGAACCAATTGCATCCTTCACTTGAGCAATCTCTTCTTCTGATGACAACAGCTGGCCCATAATGATGTCTGTATGCGTGGTGAAAACCAATAAATTATCCTAGTTTATGGCAGCATCTGAGGAAGAACAGAAAAGAGAGAAAACTGCAGGTAATACTGTACAAAAAGAAACCTTCAGTATTCAATAACTGGTGCCAACATCAAACCACACACTCAGATAATATAACAGTGTCATTACAGTTTGTGTACTTGTTTTAGCCAAGACACAAGCAAAATATATATTTAATTAATCCTATCAGCAGGACGTAACATTTTCCTAAATACCTCCAAAATAGCACCCATAGCATTTCACACCAACATTTCAGCAACATTTCAGTTACATTTAATCTCTCTGTCAATGCAGAGTTGTTTTTTTGGCCAGCCGGCCTCTTTCTTGCCTCGTCACCTCCCCTCTTCCTCCTCTGTGCCCCACCTGCAGTGAAGAGATTAACCAAGACAACACAGCAGCAGCATGTAGCTCAGCAGTAAACCTAGACCTCCCCCTAGCTGCAGTCTCCAGGAAATGCAACTGCAGGGTGGGGGTTTGTCATGTCTTTAAGGCCAAGAACGACAGCCTGTTAGGGTTTGGTCTTATAATAATGTCTGTATGTCTGATTGTAATCTCTATCTGAGAAGGTTTTAGTTGCCTTTGAGAATAGCTGTTTTGCACTCTTTCTTAAGTGAATGCTTGATACAGAAATTAAACTAATCCTCCTTGTGCTGGGGGACTCCCTGGAAGAAGCCAGCGGTCCTTGGGAATGAAAGTAATAGCTACAAACTCTTTATGGCTGTGTTAAACATTGACAAAATAGGCCAAGGGCTTTCAGCTTTTTTTATTTAGCTAAATGGAACAGCGGCCTTGGTGGTGGTGCGATGTTGACTTTTTTTTTTACTTGATAAAATGTGGTGCAACGGGGATTTGGGATTTTATGTGGCGTGAGAGATGTTCTTTGCTAACTGGGACAAAGGCTTGTTCACTGTGAGGCTTCAGGGTTTTGTGTGTATCACAGCCGTAGCTGTAATGAAATGCCCCACACTGTGTAGTGGACTGTAGCTCAGGTTAATGTGGATGTCTGGCCTATTAATCATTTAGATTAAACCTGCCAGACCTCCCTCCTTATCCTGGAACTTGTTTTTCACAATCAGTGTTTTAAAAGGATTTAAAACAATTACAATTACAATTTAATTTTGCAGAAGCAGTATATGCCATGTTGTGTGCTGACTTTGAGTGGAAGCCACGTCCAGCACTATTCTGTTCGATAATTTAGGTACAACAGAAGGTAAAAGAAAAAGTCTCTCTCATGATATATATTAACGTATAATGGTAATTTCATTACATTATAGAGAGTACTGTTGTGACATTTAACTGATTCTTTCAAGCTGCTCTAATCAATGTTTTTATAATGAAGGTGCTCTTTGTACAGTCTGTGAAAACAAATTTCCTCCACTGAGGACAATAAAGAATGAATCTGAATCTGAATCAGAATTAACAGTGAATTAAATGACTATGTGTAATGTGAAAGGGGTAGCTCATTGTGACACATCCACAGAGAATTATCACCCAATATTTCAGTTCCTCTAAAATCTTCGGAGCGTTTTAGCATCTTTCAGCTCATTGTGTTGGTTTTTACTGTCTGCATCTTCAATGTTTTGGTTCAGTCTCAACGCTCTCATATCATTTATTCAAACAAAGTACTCAAAGAAGGTCACGTCAGGGTGGTCTACATACTGCTCTCCTCCCATTTTTACAATGATATTGGACTTTACTGTAAGTATACCAAGGTGTCACAGTGAATTTGACAATCATATGTTGATGGTTAAAACATTTAAAACAGCGAACTTAATATTCACACAGCATGCACAAAACAAACCACATACAAACACACATTACTTTTTCATATTTCATCTCCTCTCCCTTCTTTCCATACATTTTTCTGTCCCTCCAGTCTGCTTTCCATCCTCCTGCTCTCCCCCCTTTTCTTCCGTTATTGTTGATTTTGATAGCCTCTGTCAGTTTGATGCTGTGTTGAGCTCTACCACTGGTGGGTCTCTCTCACTCTCCCTCTCTTTCTCTCTCTACGGATGCTTGGCCCTGTCGACACACACATTCCTCTGAGAGCAGTAAATATTTAAATCACTTAAAACTTTAGCTTCAAACACATACACACACATACATCAGCACTCAGAAATGGACATGGCTGCACATATACATGGTTAAGTGGTGAAAACTCAGTACGGCTTTCGCTCAGATTTTTCCGCTTTTTCTCTTTGTAAAGGTCTCATTTCCATCTGAGAGTGAAGTGAGGATGAAAGAAAATAGAGTAGAGAGGAGGGCAGGAAAGAGGTGCAGAGAGAAGAGAGAGAAGGGAAGGACGAAGGTCAGGAATAAAAAAAGGAATAAAAGATAAAGTAAAGGAGATGTTGACAGAAGAGATGGCTTGGAGGAGAGTGACAGATGACTCAACCTACCTTACACACACACACACACACACACACACACACACACACAGTCTGGCCTTTTAAATGACAGCCCTCTTGAACCTCACCAAATATTAATCATCATACACAGAATGTGTAATTTTACAAGATAGTGGAACTCAAGTCATTTTCAGTTAGAAAAAAAATATTTACAGAGTGGACCTATGAAATTTAAGTGTCATTCATTGTGTAGATAAGCAACCTAGCCCAATCAAAGACAAAAAAAGTTACTGTATGTCTGTGTCCATGTGTCTATGTCAGAAATCCTTGTTGCTGAAATCCACTGACCCCATTTTGTCATTTAGGTTTGGAACTGTTGTGATATATTTATGGATCAGTGGGACATTGTCCTGGACATTGTTGTTATTTTTTTAATTGTGTGACCAAAAGTCAATCTTCTCCATTAACATTCACAAGTTAGCTGTGACAAAAATTTAAATAAAATAGGAGTGAAAAGAAATATGTGAAGACTGTAGGCCACTGGGATGCTCAGCTCCCTTGTGTTGTAACTCATACAAATATATATATAATACATTTCTGGCTATAGAGATGCCAAGCTCCAAAAAATGTTATATGTTAAATGTAATAACTTAAGCACTACTTCATTTCTTTCTTTCTACAAATGGAATTGTGTCAAGTTAAGGTCAACTGTGTGCTTGTTATTCTGCTCGTGTGGATCATTATTTATGTAGAACTTTAAATCTGCTCTTTATCCTCCATATTTTACCAACACAAATTACATGATTGCCCCTTTCAAAACTCATCATCTTTGAGCTTTGTGGCCAGGGCTGCACTGATTATTCCAACATGATGAAGTTGTAAAACAAGATACTGTTTTCTTTGCCCTCCTCCTTGCCCACTATTGATGTATTTATCCTGTTCCCTCCATTTCTTTTCCCCCCCTCCTCATCATTTCTCCTCTTCTCTTTTCTTCTCTGCCATCCACCATATTATCCCCTCCCTCCCTCCGATCATTTATGGGGTGTGGAGGAGAATAAAAACAAGTTTAATGTACAGTAATACATCATGCCATAGCTGGTATGCCAGGCGGCATCCATTTTGTGGAGCTGTTGTGTTCACTTAGCAGCAGTGGGGCTAATTATTGCAAATGGCAGATGTTGAAAGGAGTATTAATGTCTCCTTTCTACATGGATAAGTCCAATATTATGGGCTGAGGAAAATAGTCACTAAACTTTAAAGAGGACAAGAGTGACAAAAGGGGGAATTTTGTCTTGTTGGGTGAAAGCCCCATAAATCCAACTAAAAAATAATGTAATCATCATTCTTCTCGCAGCCCAATAAAGTTTACTGGGAGACGCTGGATGGTAATTATGTGACACACAATGTGTCTAGTATTTTTGACAGCAGAGAAGTTAAAGTTGAATTTTTATGAAAGCTATTTGATATTGCAAAGACTAAAATACTCAGTTTTCCTTGTAAATTACATTATTTGCCAAATGGGTGATGGAAGGCATTTGTAAAATAGAGAAACGGTAAACTTGACATGACGGATCATGACTCCTCTTTCAAAGTGGAGATTCTATTGACACACCAAACGAAGATGGTGACCATGGCAGACATATACTATACGTGGCATATATATACATATACTTGCTAAACATCAGCGTGTTAGAATTGTCGTTGTGAGCATGGTAGCATTCTGATGTTGGGATTTAGCTCAAAGCATTGCTGTACCCAAATCCTCAGAGCAGCTAGAGTATCTGGAGTCTCCTCTTTTTAAACCATTGAATATCCCAGAAGTGAAATGACTTCTGTTGTGATCTGGCACCACTGGCAGTCAAGTGAAGAAGATGGGCTATCATATCTGGACTAGCATTCGCATTAAATCAGTGGGAATCAAATCCCATTCAAATTCCATTGTGGGCAATATTACATCAATCTAAAGTAATATCCTTGTTCTCTGCGTAAAGATATTCACTTAAGCTACCATAATGCCTCACATTGTTAGGGGAATACCCTACACTGAGGCAGGTTGCACCAGCCTGTTGGTATTTGACGGGTTCATTGCACAAGGCAACAAGCAGCACAATGTTTATACAATAAAGTAAGGAAATACACTACGTTTGAGGTCATTAAAATGTCAGAGAGAAAAAAGATGGAGATTAAAAGTGTTAGTGTGACAGGGCATTAGGAAAGGCAGAGATAAGAAAGGGATTTTGAGAGTGTTGACACACAGATAGAAGAAAGATCTTCCCAACAAGTAGTGAGTGAGTGAGTTTTGTTCGAAAGCACTTCCGCTCCAGGGTCTATTAGAAGTCTCCTCTCAGCTTTGGACACCTGTTCAGAGCTGCCTTCAGGTAATACACTGCAGCATAGGTGTATGTGTGTGTTGTGTCTCCCCGATGTGTATTAAATGTGTATATGTGGTGGACCTGAACATTTGTAGTTTGTTGTTGTCTTGTTGAAAGTGTGTGTGTCTGAATACCTAATGTGTGCACTGAGGCATTTGGGTATTAAGTGAGTGTATGCGTGTGTACGTGTGCTGATAAGAGCTCCCAGTTCAATCCATGTAGCCCATTAAAACTAATCACAGAATGAAGGTTTGTTGTGGCCTTTGCGCTGTTGTATATCACATTAACGTGCCATTTTTACAAGAACATTTATATAAACAAGTCTGAGCACCATTGGCATTCACACTGTGATAAATGTTCCAATCGATATGCAGATAGTTTCTGTTTGTAAATCCACGTTTCCAATTTGTTACATCAGTGACCTTTTCAAATGTGTGAGAGAGACCCTTGCTGGCCAAAGCTAGTCACTGCAGTCTGATGACTTGTTTCCGTTTCCGGTGTAAACAAGTCAATATGGCGACGTTCACAGTCAAATAGGAGACATGCCAAACTTCCACTAGCAGATGTGAGAGTTTGTTGATAGTAGTGAACACGGTGTACAACATAATGACTGAACCTGGAAGTTTAGTGCGCTACTACTGCACCGCCGGAAACGGGATGGAGCCTTTCTTAATTGAAGAGGTGCAGAGGAAGCTGGCAGCTGAAGATGTGAGTGTTTCTTGTCAGTGAAAAGACAAACCAACGGTCCCAAGGGGTGTTCAGGAATCTGTTCGCCATAAATTAGTCTATTTGATATAGAAGGTGGACATTAACCTTGGCATACACCCTTTGTTTTGTACGTTACCTGTTTTCAACCGGTTACCGGCATTTCACCGGTGCTGCGTCGAGTTCTGCGTGCCCGCTGAGAATTGCATGCACTTTCTTCTTCTTGGGAGTTTGATGGCTGTTCTTTAAATGTTTCCAATTGCATGCACCTCACGGGAGGTAGCACTTATGCTGAGAAAAGAGGGGGATGCAAATCTCGCAGGTAGCCTACAATTTTTGTTCTGCCGAATTACATATGCATATGCATCCACGTCTTAAGGTCATTTTCTACGAAAGCGTATTGATTCGCCAAAGAAAAAAAACAACACTTTGAGGTGGTCTGCCGTCACTGTGAAGTGACATAACTCAGTGGAAACGGCAGGTTTTCTTTAACATCAATATGAATTCAGAGAAAATTCAGTGAAAATATTTAGAATTTTTTTTGAAAACTCGTATATTACTTCTGCCACACCTGTTGATTACATTGTGTTCATACTAATATTCGTGTAATCCACATTAGGTAACCAGTAATCAGTACTTTATAGTGTCTCATACAAAGAACAAAATAAAAGCAGGTAAAATCCAATAGCGCAGTCGTTGTCCACTTTAGCTGTAGTGTAGGTCAGTGATGACTAACTATGCTTCTTTAACCTTTCTCATAATTACGAGATCCTGATCTCATCTGACACATTATCTCGTAATTATTATAAAATATGTCATAATTACGATATGATAAGGTGTCTTACTTACTACTATGGTATACTTTAGTGCGTGTGTGTGTGTGCGTGTGTGCAGATACAGCAGATTCCAGGTAAAACATCAGAAGAGTGCAATCTTAGGAACAGCTAAGATACTGCGCAGAACCCTCCAACTCCCAGGACCCGAGCTTGAGGATGACACATACCACCCTGCAAGGGGTTAGAGGGGGATTAATATTATATATATACATATATACTGTGTGTATATGTGTGTATATATATACTGTATATATACTGTGTGTGTGTGTATGTGTATATATATATATATATATATATATATATATATATATATATATGTGTATATGTATATATATATATGTATATATGTAGTCTCCCCAAGTAAATTGTTCAGCTGAGTTGGTTAACGGTCCGATCCAGATGCATCTCGTTTCCTGATCACTTTTGTGATCAAAGTTCCTAGCTGATGGCTTTAACAATAGCCACACTTAAATATATTGGATATGTTACGTGAAATAGCAACTCTGGTGGTGTACTATAGGTGTACTATATTTTTATGATGTCAGTGGAGGTGATTTTTGTTTCAGGTGAGTGCTATAAAACACTACGGCAATATCTTAACAGCTGGTTTATTTTTCACAGACAAAAATAACTATTTTTGTGTGTACTTTAAGGATCCTTCAACAAGATACATGCAGCCGAGACTGTTCAAATGTCGTTAAATTTGGCTGCATGATGAAACACTAGCCTACTGCTTTTGTTGTTTTGTGTGTCCAGGTTTGTCAGGTGCCAGGTAAAGTGTTATTCAGCTCCTCTGCGGCGATCAACAAAGTCTCTCTGCAGCTAAAGGCTGCAGAGAGACTCTTCCTCCTGTTGAAGAGAGACTCGCCTGTGCGGATCTCTGTCCACACCAGCCCAGGTACCAATATATGGCACATATTAAAAAGTATGCCCAAACCACCTGCCACATTAATTATCATTTTTGTATTGACCTCTGTGTTATGTTCTGTGTAATCTTCATAGCAAAGGCAGCCTCTGTGCTGCAGTCCAGACTGTTGGGTGACAAGAATGAATGGACCAGTGCTGTAATGACATGGAGCCGCCTGCAGGGGGAGCTGGCGGACAGAAGGACTACTGTCAACACACCAAGCACTGCCCTGGGAGGAAGGTGGAAGAGGGAGGAGGGGAGGAGGAGTGAACAGCAGGGGGAAGAGGAGGAGAAGTGTGATGTGGAGACTAGAAAAAGTACAGAAGAGCAGAGGGAGGAGGAGAGTGGGAACGGGAGACAGGGAAGTGGCGAACAAAATGGAGCCCCGACACCGGTGAAAAAGAGAAAGAGGGATGATGAAGAAGCGGAGGGAAGGGAGGTTGCAGCTTTTGACTCTAGTAGTGAGATTAATGAAGAGGATGAGAAAACATCTGAGAGAGAAAGGAGGAGAGAGGGAGAAGAGGAGAGGGAAGCGGTTATGGAGTTTAGCAGCTGTAGAAAAAGGGGTAAACATGGAGCGATATCAGGAACAGATTTCAGTGGCGGAGAACACGCAGCAACAGGACAAGACCACACTGTGGAAATTAGCAGAAACAGGAGGATGGATGACTTGCCAAAGGACTTCGCTGTAGAAAATGTGGAAAATGGTAATAAGATCATCATACCTTCTGGTTTTATTTCATCTTGTATAACATCAACTTTTAAGGTTAACATTTCTGTTTCTTTATTTCCTTCTATCTTCTCCATGTAATAAAGTGAAGACTACAGGAGAAAGAGATAGGACACTACTGCAACCCAGCAGGATCAGACCAGAGCCTTCTCTGGTCCCCGTCTCTTTTAGGATTAGCTGCAAGTGTACTGGATCTCTGTCCCGATACTTCAGCACACAGGTAGTGGAAGTTAAAATACACATGAAAAAGCAGTGTGAAGAGCATTGTCTCTGGCAAGTGTGTGTAGGTTAAGAAGTAAGAAAAGACATGAAACAATTAGTTGTCGGATTGTGACTGTAATGAGCTGTACATCCATCTGTTAATATGCACAGCAATGTTAACTGGAGGTGTGAGTTGCATAAATAACTGTCTATTATGTTCAGAGGAAAATTGTGTGTTTGCCTGTTGTATCTAATGTAGGAGGTGAGCAGAGTGATTGGAGTAGGTCTGAGCAGACTGCTGGGCTGGAAGGCTGATCTAAAGAATCCACAGATGGAGGTAAACCTTTTCACTGTGTCAAAAAATCTATCTGATTATATTGATTTATGCCCAGACAATTTAAAAAGTAATGTGTTGTATGTTTTTATGGGCATAACAGGTGATATTATAAGTAAAAACTCCCTTTTAAGATAATGTTGTTGGCAGAGACTCTGCTCTCTTGCCTGTCGTTTCAAATGTATCATCATTGGGTTTTTACTGTTTTTTGCAGGTGAATGTTTATTTGAGTGATGACCACTGCCTGCTGGGGATTCCACTAACCAGGTTATTCACAGAAACATATTCTCTACATGTATTAATATTATTTATTACTAATGAATATATGCAGTCTTTTTGGTCCATCAAAGTCCCTAAAAGAAGCTGACTTTGAACACAGCCAGTCTGTAATAACAACATGCAATGCTGATATTCTCAGTGTTTTTGAATGTGCTTTCTCTTCTGCAAGTTTACTTTGTGCCATTGTTGTAGTTTCTGTGATTTCTTGGTGCTGTGTGGTCACTAGCCTCACTCGATGGCCAGAATGAAGGGTCACACACCAAATAATCCCAAACATGATTATAAAATCCAAATCTCAGAAACATAGTGGATTTAGACATTTCATATGGCAGCTGTAATTAATTTGATTAGCAGTCATAAGTAATGGGTCTTCTGTCTCTGTCCTTCAGGTTACCTCTGGCTAACCGGAGCTACATTAAAACCACAGGACTGAGGTCTACTGTCGCCTGGGCCATGGCCTCATTGGCTCCGATACAGGTACAAACACAGTAGGGCTGCACAATATATCGTTACAGCACCATCATTGCAATGTGCCGATGCGTAATAGTCACATCACAGGACATGCAATGTCAAGCAAGTAAATTTTACCCAAACACCTCAACTTTTTTGCTGCTTGATAGAAAAGGAAAACACGTAAAGTCATTTTCCATGACTAATCTACAAGAGTAGTCTGTCTGATGTAACATAATTTACGCTGATTTAAGGTTTCTTAGATACATGGAGTTTGTTGCTAGTGACCTCTAGTGTATCCCAATAATTCTATGATGCTTAATTATTTTCAAATAGAGCCATTGAAGTCATCTGGTGAAAGTTCCTGTATTTTTTGATCTCGTAATATATATCGCAGAAGTGAAAAATATTGCAATATCAGTTTTTTCCAGTATTGTGCAGCCCTAAAACACACACAGGTGCACGGTGAATGCTGCTGCTTTATTTATGACGAAACCACTTTATTATGCGTACGCTTTTGTTTATGTATGCACATCAGAAGGCATTATTAAATAATGCAAGCAAGGGCCTTCCTTTGGTCTAACTTGCAGAGCGATCTTCTGCCATTCTGAGTTTTTGTTTGTTTTACTAATCCCCTAAAACCAGGGCATGTTTAGACTCATGAAGTGTGACCATGGAGCTTTAAAGCTGTCATTTTGTAATGTTTACCATCATGTTTGTTGTCTCTAACTTCACAGCCTGTGTGCTAAAGCATTTGCATGCTCACCAGAAAGACTGTGATGTAATATTGCCCTTCAGTCACAGTCACATTGTCTGCAGTTGACCAACTGTGTGTTATCTCCTTTTTCTCAGCCCGGCTTCTGTGTGGTCGACCCAATGTGTGGGGTGGGGACCATCTTAATAGAAGCAGCTCATGAACACAAGGTCAGGACCTGTGTATCTGTCAAGTGTAGAAAGGTCTGAAAAGTGAACTTTTTAGGTTAGGGAAGAAGTTTTAGAATTGTTAAAAACATATAAAAGATTTGAATAATCGTCATTTTACACACACCTAAACATTTTATACAGTTGTTGACCTGTTTGTTTCACATTTATTCAGTGTTAATGCAAATAATATTGCTCAGAAATGCACTAATACAGTCTAATTGTAATATTTCCTAGTCATAGTTACTGCAGATTTTAATGATGTAATCAGTTTTATTTATTTTCATTTGACAATTCATCTCTGGTCTCAATGAAAATGTGGTTTTGTTTTTAAAAAATATGTATGAAGTTTAATGCATAGTGTGTACTTTTTAGCAATAATACTGTGTATACTGTTATAATCTGATCTATCACTCTCAATGGGATCTTCAGGATGCCTGTTTCCTGGGTGTGGATATTGATGATGGACAGCTGCAGAAGGCCAATGAGAATGTAGAGTTTGCAGAGCTAGAAAACAGAATACACCTACTGAAAGCTTCATCTATGGGTAAGAAGCCAGCACAAAATGTTCACTGGAATAATGTTAAATGTATGTAATTAAAGCTTTTACATTTTTAGCATTAAGCTAATGTTCATGTTCCAGAGAGAACGACAGCAGCTGCCTCAGTAAAATTATTTTCTGGGTAGGAGTTATTAAATTTGTGTATACCAAAGTAAATGGTCAAAAGCTCTTTAATATTATAATTTATTATTTAGCTCTGGGGATCCAAAGCTGCATCTTTTAGATAGGAATCAGTGAGTGCGAGGTGAGTATGGAACCTGCTGTCATGTATTAAATTACCTCTTGGCTTACCTGTCCTCCTCTGTGTGTGCAGCGCTGCCTCTGCCCAGCGCCAGTATAGATGCTGTAGTCTGTGACCTGCCATTTGGCAGAAAGTTTGGCACCAAAACCAACATGGCTGCCAACCTGCCACTCATCCTCACTGAGATGGAGAGGTTTGTGCCTCTGTGTGACTGTTTCAGTTGTTTCTTTTAGAGTTGTCCAGTGAATCAGAAAATGTTGCTAGTTTGTGTGTGTGTGTGTGTGTGTTCATGCACTGTGCAGAATTCCTAGTCGAGTTGCAGAATAGATCAGAATATATCCTAAACTGTATACAATTATATTTTGTCTTGTTATTTTTAAAGTAAAACTAAGTCTTTTTGATCTGTCCTTATTAATTTGTTATTTTGTTTAAAATGAGCATGAACAAATATTATCTATTCAAAAAAAGTGTTATAACTATAATTAATTTAATTCATGTTTGTTTGTCCAGAGTCCTCCGGATTGGCGGTACCCTGGTTCTCCTTCTGAGTCCTCAGTTATCCTGTCTCCTGAAAAAACTCCTGGTACAGAAAGACACTGGCCCAATGTTTAACCAGGAAACAAAGCCTCAAACTGGGATACAAGACTCTCCTTCTCTGTCTTCCACAAAGCAGCAGACTTTCCAAATACACCAGGGCGTCAAATCCCCACCTACCCAGGAAACAAGCTCTAAATCTGGGCTACAATACAGTCTGCCTCACCCTCTCTTCTCCCTTAAGCACCAGGCAACTCATAGAGTCAGCTTAGGCATGATAGATGGACTTATTCATAAATACGTCAAGATAGACACTTGATTGGTGTTGATGGGAGTTACATTTCAAACTAATTATTTTCTAGTAATTAGTTACTTTTCTCGTCATAAAAAAATAAGTAATGTTGACATGCCACACTTAAGTTAAACTGCTTTTTGTGTGTGTGTGTTTGTTTCCCTTCTGTTTTTCAACTGCAAATAATATGAAGAAATACATATTTTTGAAGAATTTTGAGTTGTGTGAATGTTGCCATTCCAGAGGTGAATCCTTCTTCCTATCTTACATTTAATTCACATTTAAATCATCAAAACTGCAATTTAAAAGAGCCTGATATGTAGAGTAGGTCTTGGATTGTGCATTTAAACGATTAGGCTGAAGTTATTCTTGGGGAGTTATTGTGTTCTTCAAAGTTCTCAAAACTGTAAACTCTACCCTGACTAAAGATGTCAAACTTTAATAAAAATGACAAATAAATAATTTAATTTATAAAAATAACTTACTGAAACAGCTTGGCACTATAATTGTTAGGAAATGCAAGTCAAACAAGAGTTGTGTGTGTGTGTGTGTGTGTGTGTGTGTGGCCATTTTCAGCTTCTGATTAATACATGTTTGGTTCTCTTGTGAGTATTAAAGCCAGCAAGATGGTGTACGTAAAATCTAAACTATAAACTACAGTGCATATTCATGCTAAAGAAGGAACGTTCAATTCAATGTTACTTATATGGCGCCACTTCACAACATAGCTATCACATCGCACTTTTCATGTACAGCAGGTCTAGACCGTACTCTTTGTGATATCCACATTGTCACCCAGTGCAACAGTTTGGCTCATTGGTGTGATTTTCATACATTTTAGACAACAGTGAGGTCTATTTATGACGCAGAAAGGTTATATGCAACACAGACAGTAAGCCTACTTTGTTTTGTCTTTTGTCGACCGACAGAAGAAAAATGTGGAATATCATGAACTATATGCTGTTAGTGGACTAAAATGACAACTGTAAAGTTTTCTGTTATGGGAGGTTTGTTCTGCCTGTAACAGATCCTATAGGCTGAATCACAAAGTTGCCATCTGCCACTGTTTAGCCCTGCTTAGCCCAGTTCTACACTGAGGGGTCAGACAGGGCCACATGGGGCTTAGTGTTTTCATTCATTTTCCCTTTAGCTGTAAACTTCCTGTGTTTGTGTTGACAATGCAGATTAGAAAACATGGCTTCACTTGCACCTTAAAAGTATTGATCCAATACTGCTGGAATTGATATATCAATACAGGTTTGGGTTAAAATTAGGTGTGTGGTTAAAATTTTCCCTGTAAAAACAAATTTAGCACGTGACTAACATTTCAGTTTAAGTAGTTTGATCACCACACTTAATCTAAATCTTAAATCTTAAATTCAAGAGCTCCAACTCCCTGGTCACTCCACGGTGAGGGGTACGCCATCATGTCCATTGCGCATGCTCAATGCGCAGTGGAAGCCATGTTGGAGCTACAGCGGACTCGGGCTGGTATTTTCTGACGCCGTATGTTTTTCTTAAAATATCTGTTCTCACACATTGTTGGGGCTCGTCAATCGTGCGCGATCGGCGCCGTAATCGGCAGTGGAAATGATGAACTCCAGTGTCGACCTGTCCCGGCGGAATCCGCAGGAGGATTTCGAGCTGATCCAGCGGATAGGAAGCGGCACATACGGAGATGTGTACAAGGTACAACTGCAGTGAGAGGAGTGGAGGTCCATTATCGGACACAGAGTAGACATAAATAGCTTTCCATTGGAGTCCATCGCAGTAGAAAACAAATGATGTAACCATCATGAGCTCGTTTCTGAAACAAGTTTTTTCCCGTGTTGATGTTTACTGATGCAGTATTTATTCTGCTTCTTATGCACCCAATTCCATTGTCGGACACGGGGTGTTTGCTGATGTTGAGTGTTATTGTTTTGGCCTTTCTGCCAGACATTGTGGACATCCGGGTTAACGTTAAAGAGATGCCATTTAGCTAGTAGCAAAATGTCTCTGCTAGTAGTTAGGCTAGTTACGGTGCTCGGTTGCCGAGAAATTATAAATAACCATTAGCAAACGTTGATGTTGACTGTAAGCCTCCAGTCGGAGCTCGGACGCACATCTGATTCTGTTGAGCAGAAATCATTATTCACTTTGTACTGTACAAGTGTAAGTCGTTACACATTTGCGTATGCAACGGCGACATGCTTGCTTACGCCTGTGATCATCGTGTAAATAATTATGATAATAAAGAAGAAGGATTTGGATGTGTCCGATAATAGACGTTTAGCCGCTAGCTGTCCGAGAACGGACGCAGTTAACGTGATAGCATCACGAAGCTAAATGCTTTGAGCTGTTTCATGGGAACACGGTGACAAAATGACAACAAGCAGTGATTTGCCACCTGTACGGGAACACAAATTGAAGCAGAGACAAGTTAGTAGGTTCACCATCAATCGTGATATTGCACAGCTTTTCCTGAATGTGTTAAAACTGTCTCCGTTTTGCCGTGGCAGAGACTGACAGCTGCCTGGCTACAAATCCAGTTTAGCTGAGCAAGCTACAACAACAACTACAATATCAACACCCCTTATTGGTATTATTCACTTTTAACATGAGACGTTACAGTTACAAAGGAACGGGGGTGTTATTATCTATGTCTGATTTATGTTACGTTATAGCTGTTAGCTTCGGTCCTACACTTTACCAAGGGCCTGTGTTGGGAGCAGACAGCCTGCATCCCAAAGGAAAGGAAGTTACAACCAAACTCCACCACAGTCACTTCGGGTGTCACCATGTTTCTTATATGCCACACTGAACAACTTCAGTCATAATCATATAACACAGTTTAGTAGAAACAAAGCAAGGCTCTAACAGGTTAGGCTAAATTTATAGTATCACAGAAAACAGTTTAAATGCTGCACAACATAAAGAAGTTGCACCATGCAGGATGTGGTTGCTGTAAATTCATAGATGAGCCCTATAGACTTAAGCAAAATCCCTCTAAAATACTGTATTCACACCATATCAGATAAGACAATACCATAAAGTATGAACCACCACATTATTACTATTGAAAACAAGTTACTGAAATATGAAGATGTTTTTTATAAATTCTTGATGGTTTTGGATACATTGTTATATTAGCCTTACCCGCTTGATTTGCACATCAGCTCCCTGTAATATATCAGTCAGGTTATGTAAGTTAAATATCCACTCTTAGCCCAGTAGTTGTTTGTGTTGCAGTCACACTGTAGAGGAATTTAATTTCACCGCTGTGTGAGGGAAAGGCTTTTGGCAGACTGGAGATTAATTAAACACTTCAATAGGACTGGATGATGTTTGGTTAACCTACTATGCTCGTTGTGGTAATTACAGGAATATAAGTGTATCCTAAAGACTAGAGACGTGAAAGATTTCTATTCTTTTTGAATGTAAAGCTCCAAAAATCCCGGGACATCCCTCATTGTTTCTTCCCTTTCTTATGTTTCCCATAGTGTTTCCCTCCCTGCTACAGCTAATCTATTTTGTCTCTAATTTAGGTACAGTGCCTTGCCTTGTTGCCGACACACAAGTCTGACAGGATCTATCAGCTCATTGCTTACAATCATACTAGACCTGTCACAAACCCTAGTTTGTAGAAATAACAGGTTTTGCTTGAGGACACTTGGGCGATCAAACCTGAAACCTCTGGATTAAAGGATGTGCTTCTGGGCGCCAGGGCACTTGGTAAACCTCTATTGATGCCTATATTTGGTTATACCTCTGTGTGAAACTGTGGCTCGGATAGGAATGTTTAAGCAGGAAACAAATTGCAAACTCTAGCTAGCTTGTTTTCTCCTCTGATTGCCGCTTTGCCTCTTTGTCTGTAAAGGAGGATTGGCTGATAGTGAGACTCTCCTCCTGACCACAAGATCACAGCTCCGATCCTTCAAAGAAGGTGCTTGTGTGGTACAGTACACTGGTATCTTGTGAGGGAGCTTAAGCTACCAATACTGTGTCAATAAACGAGGCAGTTATCATGATAACATAAAATACCTTATCAGTATTTAAATCATTTAGCAGCACCCTAACAGGCAGGCTGAGGCAGGGTTTACTTTTACAAACGCCCCTGAAGCAGTCTGGTTATAAAAAGAAGAAGAAGAAGAAGAAAGAACAGCATTAAGGACTGTTTGATGTATCAGTGTTTCATACTGTATGGATCATGGTACTTATTTAGTTTGATACTAATGTAAATCACAATTTTACCATCCAATTTTCTTTTCAAATTAAGCCAAATTGAGATTTCTCCCAGAATGATCCCTGAAATACTCGACAATACCATGTGAGCAGTGTGACTTCTCATCGTACAGTCCAGTGTGAATAACACCAGACATGTTCACATTTGATTCACTACTCCTAAGCACAAATCATTAGCTTTATGTCGATATTGCAAGCAGTCGCCCTACTACTCATTCGCATTGGGGCTGACAGCACTGAGAGATTTCCAACTTTTAAACCTGCATTAAGCTGCTTCTCACTTTTGAGGCTTGCAAGATGAAGACAACAGTTTGATTCATTTAATCTTTGCTGTAACGTGATGCCACGAGCACGCCGTGCACAGCATTATGTTTACCAGTCTTACTGGAGAAGAGAAATGAGAAGTGGCGAGCCCGGTTTTCTACAAAAAGTCTGCTTGATCACTGATGTTAAACATTCCACTGGATTAATTTGTCATTTTATGTGGGTGGAGTGGACCCACCCTGCAGTTTGCGAGTTGGACTGGCTGGTTTTCTCAAGGTGACAGTGCTTGTGGCTTGGAAATGAGGAAGTAGAGGCAGGCAATGGCCTTCGGTGGGGACAGAGATTCATTAATGACAAACCAGTTTCAGTAGCAGTGAGTGTGCTCCAGAAACAGCCCGGCCATCTGGGTATTTTTGGGATTTACGTAAGTGGCAAGCAATGCTTCCAGTCTTCCTTTATGCCTGTTTACCAACACAGTTGTCAAATACCCCAAAGCTGACATGGTTATATGGGGCATGTAATCAATATAAATAAAGATGATAAAGCAGAAAATTTGGCCATATTGTGGGTTTCCTATTCAAATCCCCTTAAACTGCACTGAAATCTTTTCCAGATTTAACAAGGATAATTAGCCTTCCTTTGACTTAGATGCTCCACGTCCACAAACATGAAGGCCTTCATCACTAGTCTATGATTGATGCCATATTAAAAAAAAAGCTTTCTGTGCATGCATTCACGCCCTTCAAATGTATTCAATATAAGACTGATGTACTTAACAGTGATAAATGTGGCCACGGTTTCCTCTGGCCAGACTTCTGTGGGTGTGTGTGGCACAGCTGGGCAGCCGTGGTCCAGGAATGCAGGAATCTTCACTTCCTGCGTGTGCGTGTGTGTGTTCATGTCCTATTGTTTCACACTCAGGAGCCTACAGCTTAACACACACACACATAACCAGATGATTGTATCGTCACACGCATAGACACACACGCACTGATGTCTGCAGAGTCACAATTGAAGCTGCTGGCCCTGAACCATCCTGTTTTTGTCACTGTTCCTCCAGTTGTTAGCTCACTGAGGTGGATATACAGAACTCAGCCCGCTTTAACAAAAGCTCTGAAATTTATTCCCCATCCTGGCGCTCTGGTTTCTGTTCGCCAAGTACAGTTAATGTACTGTGCAGGAATTTGTCGCGGCGCCATTGGTGCAGTGACATATTGATAACTTGCATAGTTGCACAGTAGTTAATGACACAGTGTAGGGGCGAGGGACAAAACCAGATGTACCAGTAAGAATAGTCTTCTGAAGTCATTTTACATTCAGCTACTGTGCTCTCAGGCAGCAAGGTATTAAGTCTGGCTTCTGTGTTAATGTTACAAAAGAATGCGATGTATGTAAAGACCTTCAATCAAGTAGTGATCTCATTAAGTATGTTTTTGTTCTTTAAGTCTGAAATTTTATCTTATCTACTTTTATTTTTTATATTTTTCATTACATTTTAAAAAGTCCACCCATCTTTTTAGAAATGAAATATGTTTAGTCTAATAAGTTTATCTAATATGCGTTCACAGCCTAATGTGAAATTATATTCATTCCATAACAAATTAATATCTCCTGCTCACATCTCTTAACTTGTTTGGGCATTTGTTTACATAATTCAATGTGGTTCACATTACCTTGAGATGAGGTGTAGCCAGCTATTTAAAGTATTGTTGAACCATGTTAATAAAGTTTAATACAAGATCCTGTAGCCTGTATTAGAGAAAAAAAAAGATTAATAAAATGTCTGCAAGGATAAGCTGTTGGTTTGCAAAATGTTTGCAGTGCAGACAGTGAATGGTTGTGTCAGTCTTCTGCAGGGTGGGTCAGTACAAAAGAAATGATGGTTTGGAAGCTGTAGAAGAAGTCTAAGGGACTTCCCCCTGCAAGCACACATATTTACAGCCCTGGGAAATCTCCACTCAGCAGATTTTACTCTCTTGAACTAGTGGAGCTGCTGCTGTCAGTCACCAGGGTTGATTCCTTAAATCTAACAAATAAATTCTTCTTTTAATGAGGCTGCATTTAAGCTTGCATTAAAGGCCTCTGTGAAAACAAAGATACGTTTAACTCTCAGAGCCAGGCTAAAGCTTCCGCTCTCCATTCTCAGCCTTTTCAATATTTAAAATATTGTATATAAATGCAGAAATACAAATTAATTATTTTGGAGTTGAGGACATATCAAACACATTTTATAAAAATGTGATCTGTATCCAGATAATAAATGATCCAATCTTGGCTTTTGTGTTTACACGTGGTATTGTTATCCTCATTGATATCGGATCTCTGTCCTCCAGAGCAAAATCTGTGCGTGGGTAATTTGAGGTGGTGGCAAATCTGCCCCAGACTCCCTTGAAAATCACATTGTTTTGTGGGTTGTTGAGTCAGGGGAAACTTTATAAACTCTGTGAAATGCTGATTACGGCAAATTCTTAATCATTTGTCCCCTCTTGTAAATTCGGCAAACACATTAATTTATTCCTTGTGTCAGTTTGTCCTGGTGTGTTGCAGTACTGGCATGTAAGCTACTGTCACTAGAAAAAGTGATATGCCCTGTTAACAACAGATCAGCTGCGCAGATGAGTGCAGCGCACACCGTCGCACATAGTTATTTCTAACTGGATATCATTTATTTCCCACCTGTATTGCTTTCATTTTCCCACAGCTCTGTTGAGTAATCTTTTGGCACTTTCATGGTACAGAATAGACGCATAATTAGTCATTTGAGGTGTGTTTTCTTTCAGCCTTCTTGCTCGCTATAGTAGCTAAAAACAAATATCTGTAGACTTTAATGTTATGTTGTAGCCTGCATGTTAGGCTACGGATTGGGTTTACACCTACCTAAGATCCGAGCACAATGCGAGCCAGACTACCTCCAGATGTGCTCAGGCAGATCTGTTCACGACACATTTACACTCGCATTGACATGCATTTTTTCCTTATCTGGATAACGTGTCCGGATTTAGATAACATTGTAATACGAGGGGTAAATGGTGCGTTCGTTGGCTTGCGCCCAAATAAATTACTTCATCATGCAGTGATGTGCAAGGCTGTCCTCTGTGAGAGTAATATTTCACTTTATGCTGCGTCATTACTTAATAACCAGGAAGGGATTACATCTCTGAGGCTTGTTGGAGCACCTTGGTGTTCATACTCTGCCAGAATACAACTCTGCTGCTGAAGTGGTTTAGTAAAACTTAACACCGTGTTAGCACAAGTTTCAAATCCTATTTTGAGATTGTGTGCTCATGTGATGGAGTTTGGAGTGCTCAAACCTAACTTGGGCTAAATAATTGTTTAATACCAGCTGAATGCTTCTTAGAAAACATTTACGTGGACAAAAGGGTGTCAGGGTGTCCTGACTCTTGTTGCTTGTGACGAGAAACATTTCTGTTTTTCTCAGACTGCACTTGCATACTATACACACATACTGTACATGCATTTGTACACAAACCTACTGTTTGGATGGGTCAGTGTA
This sequence comes from Micropterus dolomieu, assembly GCF_021292245.1. Classification (NCBI taxonomy): domain Eukaryota; kingdom Metazoa; phylum Chordata; class Actinopteri; order Centrarchiformes; family Centrarchidae; genus Micropterus; species Micropterus dolomieu. The sequence continues at coordinate 22,609,420 of NC_060164.1, forward strand.
GCAGGAGTGTGCAAAGTGTTTGGTATGTGACTTCACAAACCGTGATCAAGTCTGAGGTAGAACATTCAAAACAATTATGATAAAATCTATTTTCAAAAAATATGATTTAGTAACTCTGGTTTCAATCAAACACTTACTGACGATATATTGAACATTTTTTTTATATTGTTATTGAGGAAAATTATATTGTGATAATTATCATTATTGTTTTATTGCCCAGCTCTAATCAGTTGGGGTAGTGACTTTTCAGTTTTTAGAAGATTTTAGTTGTGAAACACCAACCTCAACCTTGTTTCAAGAATGTTATACATCACATTATCACATTATATGACATAGCTGAACTGCATTGGGCAGTAGCACAGTGCTTTTGTGCCTCTGATCACCATCACTGGTTTGTGGTGGAGCTCCATTTCACTGATTTCCTTTCATCCCAGTTGAGTAGTATTGGAAACGAATGCCAATATATTGCTATTGGCGGAGCTCATCACTCGCTTTAAGAAGGAAGGATTTCAATACTAAATGCTGGATTAAACGACAGCTCTGGGTTTATACTTGTGATAGAGTGATTAATCGGCCGATATCTGGCATTTTCAGATAATGTGCATTGGCAGATACCTGCACTCACAAGGCTAATATATCATCCTAAAAGACAAATCTACACACCATTACTGGCTATCATTAAATCTATATTACCATACTGTAGAGAATAATGGAGCTGAAGGATGTGACATCTGACCAAGGTTATTATAGTTTTGGATTTTTCATTAGTTTTTATTTTTACTTCGTTTTGACTTTTTGTTTTCAATTTCGTTTAGTTTTAATTAGTTTTTAACGTGAATTTGTTAGTTTAGTTTTTATTTTTTGAAAATGCTTAGTTTTAGTTTAGTTTTTATTAGTTTTAGTCTTTGTCGCTGCACAATGCCAAGCTCAGCTCAGTTTAGTTCAGTCCAGTTTATTCACAAAACATTAAAATACAAGTACAATCATCTGAAATAATGCAGATTTGTGAAAAGGGACACCTTTTTTAAGCTATCTGAAGCTTGTAGGACCCCAAACACCAAGTGTGTGTGTCTATATATATATATATAAAATAAAAATATTAAAACATTTTCTAAACAAATACTGCAAATATATGAAGCACATGCTACATCTATGGTATAATTTAAATCCTACATACAGAAAACCCTAAGAGCAAACTACCCTAAATCTACTACCCGGTGGTCCCAAGAAATTAATTACATCAGTCTCTAGCTCTGTCATTCTTGGTTAAATAGGTAAAATACAATAAATGTTGGTGATGGACGGCTAAGAAATGGGAAGATAGTGGAGGCCCCCTTTGGAGCCACAAACAACAGGTCCCTAGCACACTGAAGGCAAGTATGACTGGAAAGCAGTTAGGCTTTATTAAAATGTAAACCTATATTAATCAAAAAATAGATTCTATTAAAAGCACAAAGAGACAGGTTGGCTGAGATATGAATGAGCCCATAAAACTCATACTGGCTGACATGCAGTAAATATAATGACCAGCAGACGCGTTAATCCAGTGCAAGGGGAGCTCACAGTCAGTGGGCAAGGGGCAACTTTCTCCCACACATGCAGGATGAGCACTAAGCCAGACCATCAGAACAGAAAACCACTAAGACAGCGACTCACTACCTGCAATCCAAACTAAACTAAACACAACTCTGTACAGTTGTTGCATTCATATTATTTTCTGCAAATGTATAAAAGATAATAGAAATACATGTTCAAATCCCACCAACTACCAGCCGATCCCTACCTGGGTCTCCCCGGGTAAGTTCCCACGTCACACGGGGCTCTCCTCCTAACAGTGGTCACCAGCCGCTACGCTGCGGCCAGACGCCGACCTGACCCCAGGCTCTCTTGACGGATAAAGCAATCGTGGCAGGCCAGCCACACGACACGCAGCATGCCAGCTCTTCACACGGAGGAGAAAAGCATAACACACCTGCGGCTCACCAACAGGCGCCTATCGGACTTTGCTATTTGTTAATCACCGCGCGCACCTCCAAACTGCCGGTCCGGCAAGACTAACTGCCCGCAACATCAGTTCCCCCGGCTTCATATCCACTTGAAATGTAGGTTTCGGTCCTGTGAAATAAATAAATAGACGAAAACTAAGGACTTTTCTTCTTTCATTTTAGTTACTTTTAGTTAGTTTTGCAAACCTACAATATAGTTTTAGTTAGTTATTGTTTTTTTGTAAAGCCTCGTTTTTTTGTTTTTTTATTTCAGTCAACGACAATGTTTTTTCACATCTAGTTTTCGGGTCCAAGCTTATTGATACTGCTATCGAGACTAGCGGGTGCTATAATGTAACGTTATGTCTCAAGGGTAAAACTTGAAACGCGATGGATAACAAAACTAATGTTTGTAATGATGGCACTGAAACACAGTATGAAACGGGCCCGGGCCTGTTTATAATCAGGCTGCAGGCTCTGCTGCTATCTGTCAGCGCGCACACACACACACACACACACAGCAGCCAGCAGAGAGAGACGCTGCGGTGGAGATGGTGAAGTTAAGTTAGCTCCAAACTACTTGAGTTGCCGACAGCCATGATCGTTACTGTAAAACTCAGCTGCTGGCTGAGACAAACCAGCCGCTCCTCCTTCTACCAGGTAACATTACCTGCAGGCAGTGAATAAACAGCAGGGAGGAGGAGGAGGAAGGTCTGATACAGGTTTTTATTCTTTCTAAACGTCCCTCAGTAGAGCCCAATGTATTTTTTTCTGTTTCATTTAATAATTAAAATTCCACGTAAAACAATGTGTTACTGGCTAAGATAACCATGTACATTAGATTGTACTCTGCATGTAATAATGGAATAATACATGACTTTTCTGTTTTGATATCAACATTATGTATCGGCCACCCTGCTCTCTAAAAATGGGCATCGGAAATTAAAAAACCCATTTCAGTCGACCACTAGTTGATACCTACGCAGTGTGTGGAAGGCTTTGCATGCTTATAAGAAAAGTTACTTTGCTGAATCAAAGTGACGCTGAGAGATTTTGCATCACTTGGGGGGGGGGGGGGGTTGTTTTGCTTGTGTTTGTGTGCATATATGGGTGTTATGCTTGAGTGAGTATTTTGCTGAAAGGTGACAGGTGTGCTGATTAAAAACACTTTACTCCTCCCCTGTTCTCCTTCTGGGGCCCTGTGTTTGTGATGGCTGAGCTGTCTGAGAAAACAAGCTGCAGAGTTGTGCCATCACCATTTTGACACCCCAAAAACTGATGAATCATGTTATTTCTAAATTCAGTTCTCATACTTAATTAAAGGATGTGTTTTGCTTACAAACAGTGACAGCCAGCAATTGTTGACCCCATCGGTTCCTGGGAGGGAATGTCAAGATGACAGCGTTAAAAAACGAGAGATGAGCAGTGTGCTCAGTGGATTGTGAATCGTGCAGGTTGCTGAAGTGAAAGCCTTGTGGAGAAATTCTATTGCAAACGATTAAAAAAATTACAGAAACTGTCATTTAAAAGTTTTAGGCTTGTCGTGAATGGATTTTAGGTATTCATAAGCTTTAGAAGTTAGTTAACCAAAATTTCATTAAAACAGGCAAAAGACCATTGCATTGGTTACCTTAAAGGTCAGGGGAGCATGGTTGTGACTGGAATGTCACTTGTTTGAAACCTCAGATCTCTCGGAAACATCTTGTCAGAGTAACTGAATAACCAACTGGTCGTTATTGCCTCAAGCCAAACCTTAATGCCCCGACTTACTGCGGTGGAGCTGCTCAGTGGCTTTCAGCAGAAGGCTCTGGTTAAACGTGTGTGTGTGTGTGTGTGTGTGTGTGTGTAACCCTCCAGGCCATTGTTAGGAAAAAAAAAAAACAGCTATTAGTGAGCTTGTCTGTTCAAAAAGGGTTTGAAAATTTCAAGATACAGATTGATGATGAGAGAATGAGACGGAAAGTTCAGCAGGCGCGTTTTCCAAGTTGTCCTGGATAACGGACGACGCCGATGAGAGAGCCACTTTGTGCGTTTTCATCTTTGTTAGAAATTTCTTTTTCCCTTATTGTTTTCTATTTATTTTTATTCACCGTATGACTCAATTTATTCTGCATGATCCAAACAAAAAACCACTCCGATAAAGTCATAAAATTGAATCACAAAGGACCAATCAAAAGATGATTTAATCTAATTTAATTTAATTCCCATCACCAGTAGATAAACGTGAATCTTCGGGCATGAACCTGTGAGGACCCTATCCTGACATGACCTTTGACCTTAAAAGGTACATTATAAGTTTGTTATAAAAGTTGACCCTTACCAGACTCAGTATTAAATAGTTTTTGTTAGAGCTGTAGGGAATTAACATTTATTCAATTTAGATCAAGTGGAAAGCTCTATGAGTAAACAACCTTAGAATAAAATGAAATGGTGCACCCTTGTTTTGCGCAGGATCACAGCTCAAGCTGAGTGGGATGATTAGCATGGCGAGCTGCTATTGCCTAGGTTGCTTGTGTTTGTTTTTCACGGTCAGAGAGAGGAGAGAGAGAAATGTCACACTGATCCTCCACTGAGCTGACCATATGCTGAGTATGACACACCCACACACAATGTTAATGATGAATGGGAGCTAAGTTTCTCCATTGCTGTGTAATAGAAGCCCACATCAATCCACTACTGATCTGACAACACAAGACATGGAAACAACTCCTGCCTTGGCTTTGAGAGAGCGTGCATTTTTTTAATTCGTTGGTCCTCCTTTTAATTATAGATAAATATAGATAATTCTTATTAGGTAATGTTTCCGAAGAAGGACTGGTTATTGAACCTCTAGATATTTTGGTACAGAACAAAAATGTGCCTATAACGCAAAGTATCAAATACTGTAAAACACTGGAAGTTGGCATTGAATGTACACTTATGTTGACACTCTTCTTTATTTCTTCTCTTATCTGACATTTACTTATTTTAATCATAATTTTGACCATTTCAGGTACAACTGTTTGTTGTTTTGGTATCAGCACTCAGTTATATTAGCACGTGTATTAAAACTTTATTTTTTTAATGTAGTATACCGAGCCCTATTCCCAAGTACATAAGGGGCATCATTAGCTTTGCCACCTAAATCACTTCTGCTGTTGCTCTGTGTCACAATCACCAAGCCTCCAGTCATCTGTGCCTCAACATGTAGCAGTCAGGCACACAGCCTGGGTGTGTTAATGTAGATAGTCAACAGTCATTCATTTACACAACATTTTAGCTGGTAGGTTTAGATTTCTCACCCAAAATAAATTCAAATGCATGTTTTAATTTGTCTTGTTTTTAAAAGTAACACTAAATTGTTACCAATAACAAACAGCTTTCTATTTCGTGGTTTCTTCAGTTTCTGCTCCATCATTGAATGGGTTTTCAGGGAATGATGGATTGTTCTTTTGTGTTGTAACATTTTCAGTATTCCCTGTGAGAATCCCAAAGAGTTTGGTTAATTTATTTGTCCATGTTTCATACAGGAAAACTAATAAAATAAGATAAGAAAAATCTTTATTATCCATTTCTGGAAACTTGTCACTAGGTTCATTAAAAAAACATTAAAAACATCAAATACACATAACACAGGACACTTACCACCAATACATTTAAAGACAGAAAGCAATAGGAGCTTCCAGTAGACCAGTTATCTCTTGTGAATTTATCAAAGCAATTAAAAAGGTTTTTTGTTGCCCCTATAACGCCTTCCTGAGGGGAGCTTGTCAAATTCAGCAAACAGGGCGTGTGAAGAATCCCTAACAATTCGTAGTGCTTTCTGCTTGCTGTTGCTCAAAGACACTTCAGTACAGCGGCCCCTTTTTAGCTAACTAGCGATCAAACCTACAACCCCTTGGTTACACCAGACAGCGTGCTTCAGTCAGTCACAACAGCCAGCCGGTCAGGTCGAGTCAGGCTGGGTGTTGTTGCCACTCACAGTGGCACTGAGTGCTATGAGTCATCTCTGGCCTGTCTGCTGACTGAAGACATACTGTCTCTGCTCTCCACTCTGCTTCCCCTACTTCTTTTCTCTTTGCGTCTCTTTGTATCTCCTCCCTCCCACCACAGCTTTGTTTTGGTATGGGTGGGCCCCTGTCATCCCTCCTTTGCCTCTGTTCTTTATTCTTCACTTGATCTTCCTTTTGCACAGAGGAACCAATCTTTGCCACCCTGTTTTTGTCTTTAATACTAGATTCATTTTGATAGTGTAGTTATTTTCTTGTAGTTACCCTTGAGTTTTTTTTATTTTGTCTTCTCATCGCTGTTGCGTGTCTGCAGTCCACCAATGTGTGGGCAGTACTCCAGCTCCTTGTTGGCCAAGATTCTGTTGGTGCTGCTTGGTGCCCCCAAAGAGACTGGATCTAATTAGATTTTTTTTGGTGGCTGTCCCGGCGCATGCTAGGCAGTTCACTTTGCACATTGTACATTACTGTGTCACAGAAAACTGAAATGCAATTTGACATTTGTCAAAGCTTGTCATGTTGATTCTGTAATAGGTTAGGGGCATTGATTAAGCCAGCAGTACAAGCTTAACTTTACTTTTAGATTAACTACGTCTCTCTATTTATGAATATTTTTATGGCATGTTTGCCTTTTTAGACATTGTAGAATACAGAAAAGAGCTTGCTGGAAATGAGGGAAAAGAGAGCTGGGGGTAACATGCAACAAAGGTCTGTGGATGGACTTGAACCAGAGACTTTGCATGTACATAGTGAACATCGTAAACCCCCAGGTTGCTGTGACAAGACTCACAATCTGCCTAGCAGGGCTGGACTGGGACAAAAAATCGACACTGGCATTTTTGGCCCAGGCGGCCCACCAAAATCGGTCGGACATCTCTCACCAATAAAACATAGTTGCTTTTAAGGGCTTAGATTAGGGGTTTGACAAAACTCTTGAGACCATGAGACTTGACACTGCACAAATAGTGGGGCCATGACAACAAGACAACAATATATTTTAATAAGCTTAGTATTTGGGGGGGGGAAAAGTGTATTGTACTCGCCCTGAAGATTTTAAACATTAAACACTTCATTTCCTGCATTCTGGAGACATTCTGGCTATCTTGTTATGCCATTTGTAAACTGAACCCTATAAATCATTGAGCTACATTTTAATTATTAAATATCATAGGCCATTAAATACATTTATTATGATTTTTATAATTACTACTGATAATAATTAAAAAAAATTTGATTTATGAGATGGGTCTGGGTGTCCTCCCCATGAAAAATTTGGGCTTTTTTATTTCCTGCATTCTGGTGAATTTTTCTGCACCAATTAATTTAGGAAATGTCTTTATTTATATAAAAGGAAACACAAAATTCAGGTGACAATTCAAAAAATAAAAATATAGTGTAATATAATTCCTCAATGATAAATGAATTCATTTTAATTCAGTTATAAACCCCTGCACCTTAATAGCTCAGCAGCTTTTCTGCTCAACTTCAAAACTTTCTGCACATGAAAAATCTCTCCCACATAGCATATCTGTGTTCACTGACATTTGCAGAATAACAATTTGAGATATAATATTATGAGATATAATGAGAATGAAAGGGCATTATATTTTAACAAAATCTACCCTGCGTTGTTGCTCTGCTGATATGGTAGTAGGCTGCTACACCCTTTAGACCGCCTGACAGACACAGAGCCGTCTGGGACTGTAATGGATGAGACGAGCTCACTGCTCTTCATCAGAGGTAGAAAACCGAAACTGAAAACACTTGTGATCAGACAGAAATATCCACACACATGTTCACTTCAGCACCTCTGATAAAGTGCAGCTCATAACCGCTTCAGAGGGAATTAAGCACCCTGGAGCAGAGAGACAGTCAAACAGAGCAAAGTGTCTCTGAGCGAGGGGGACAGAGACAGCAGAGAGAGCGACAGGTGTCTGTGTCGCGGTCAGGTGTGTCATGTTATTCTCTCACTACTTTGCGGCAGACTGTTAACCGTTTGTGTAAGTAGGCCTACATTGACTAGACGCTGACCGACAACATTCATATTTAAATGTTTTGATTACAATTTTGCTCGGGACAAATTAGTAGTCGCTGACAAGCCATTTCACTGGCCCATTTTTTAAAAAACAGTTATATAAATAAATAATTTACATTAGACCGGCCCCAAAGGTGCATCGGCCCAACGGGCATTTGCCCGGTATGCCAGATTACCAAACCAGCCCTGCTGCCTAGGCACACAGTGCATTTGTCTCCACATTTGTCCGTCAAATGAAGTAGTTATCAGTGTTACCTAAGACACAGTCTGCACTGAATACGAGAGCCCGTTAACTCCAAAGCACTGCTTTCTGCAACTGGGCTGGATCAAGGTCGGCGACGTTCACACTTTAAACAAACTGTACCAGAGTTAGTTTGGAACCAGACGGACAACACCTCTTCAAGGTCTCGGTACGCTTGTTTGGTCTGTTTTTGGTGCCTGCCGGAGTGCAATTGCTGCATTCATACCTGCCCGAAGGAACTCTAGTGCGAACACTGTCCGTCAAGATGACTGAGCCCTCATTTATAATATTATTTTTAATATATTATCATTTGTAAATTGGATATACAAACCTGAAAAGTATATTTTGATTTGGAAAAAAGTCTCTCTGTCTTGATGTGATAATATCGAAATGGAAATGGAGCTCCAATGCCAGCAGCTTAAAAGTTGTTCATTTAGAATAGAAAATTTACCCTCCAATATATAACAACTTCCCAATAAAGTGAACAAGCCAGAATATAAAATAGCATGTTTTTCCTGTCTAATGTTTTATAAATATGCTGGAGAGGCTGCATGCAGGATCAGGGTAGATAGGGTTGTCTCTGTCACTCTTTCTGTTGAAACAAGAAATGGTGAAACCGCAGAATTACAAAATATCGCAAGAGCTGAGATATGACACACTACTCCTGTGCTGTTTATGGTGATGAAGCTCTTGTTTTGCCTCTCATGTTGAAAGTCGTGGTTTTATCAGTTCTTGTAAAATCTCTCTCTCTCTCTCTCTCTCTCTCTCTCTCTCTCTCTCTCTCTCTCTCTCTCTCTCTCTCTCTCTCTCTCTCTCTCTCTCTCTCTTTTTCTTTCTTTTTATATTATATATATTTCTGCAGTGTCACAAAGTCATATTTGCACATTCTTGGCCTGAGAGAAGCAAGCAATTCATGTCTGCTCTGAAAGACCATCTTTTATCCATGTATATGTCATATAGAAAATCAGCCTCAGTCTCCTGTAAAACCTGCAGCTTTTCAATAAATGTCAGCTTTTCAGGAATACAGGAAAAACTGCCTTGAGTTCCTGTTGAAGTCCATACATTCCTCTGTCACCCCCGCCGTATCTGAGTTTGATTTTTGAATGAATTGCAATTCTGATGATTTGAATTTTCAAATCCGGCTGCAAACAACATATTGAATAATTAGTGGACAAAGTAATTTTAACAGGAATATGCCCATGTACGTATCTAACTAACCAGCACAGAGCCGGATTTAGATTTCCCATAAAGGATAAACCTGGCTTCTGTAACTGGGGTAACTGATAATGCCGTCTTCTCTGTCACTCACACACGCACACACACATTTATACATATATATATATATATATATATATATATATATATATGTGTGTTACTCATGGGGAAAGTAACAGCTGAGCAACTATTTGTTATTTATTGATGTGATTTAGAAGAGTAATCTCGTTACTGACCTCCTGCTCGTGTACACTGATTTACAGAAACCTCGTTATTTAAGTGCATGTAAATGAATTGATTGAAATGTGTTCAGGGGGTGTAGGGGTATGTTCAAATTGATTAATGACATTCCACTCAGCTGGTAGCTGTCAGCCGGATGTTCATTGTTATGTTATTGTTTTCTGCAGTTGGATGAAAACAGCTACAGTTTCTCTCTCTTTCTGTCTTCCAGTTCAGTCAAGTGCGACTCAAATCGGATTCCAGTAACTCACTTTCTCTCCTCTTTCCTCCTTAGGCTCGTAACGTAAACACAGGAGAGCTGGCGGCTATCAAAGTCATCAAACTGGAACCCGGTGAGTAATCTCAGCTTTCTTTCTATTCCTCTATCTCCCTTCTCGCTGGTGTTTCTTCCTCTCTATCCCTATATCCGTTTTTCCATCAATCACATGGTCGTCCGTTGTCTCCTTTTTTCACAAACCTCCTTCCCACACTATCCCCTTTTCACTACAATTGCATATACTTTCCCTTCTAACATGGTCCTGTTTCGTTACCCATGCATTATTTCCCCTCCCTTGCACTGGTTTCCATCTTCTCCTCAACTAAAGAAAGGAAAACATTAAAACAACAAACTTCAGTTCCAGTTCCAGGAAGTGTGGAAATGTATCATCACACTGTTGCTAAATAATTAAACTCATTAAGTGTGGAATAAAAAAAAAGGGAAATATGTTGAAACCCGGTCTGCAACTTTCCGTCCTTTTGGGCTAATTTCAAAATAATGTGTGTGTGTGTGTGTACATATGTGTTCGTTCCAGGTGAGGACTTTGCTGTCGTACAACAGGAGATTATAATGATGAAGGACTGTAAACACTCCAACATCGTAGCCTATTTTGGCAGTTATCTCCGGTAAGTGTGTGTGTGTGTGTGTGTGTGTGTGTGTGTTTGTGAGGAAGTAAAAGACAGATGAAGGTGTGTGAGGGGGAAAGTACTTGTGTGAGACGTTGTGTGAAGGTGTATTGACACAGTGTTGTCTGTGTGTGTGTGCAGGAGAGATAAGTTATGGATCAGTATGGAGTACTGTGGAGGAGGTTCTCTGCAGGATATTTATCACGGTAAGAATAACATGCGCTCAAACACACACATCTGTTTTCATCTTAACCGTTCTGTTTTGGTTTTTTTTCTCACTCTGTGATATCTTTCCATCTCTCTCTTTTTCTCTCTCTTCCTTGTTTCACTGCTCCAGTAACCGGGCCTCTATCAGAGTCACAGATAGCCTACATGTCACGGGAGACCCTGCAGGTAGCGTATACAGTATATTCATTGTGTACAGTGTAGTTGTATTTTTAAACAGGTGGGGGGGGGGATAAACAGAGAGGCATATTTTGGGAGATTAGTCCTCTGCTTAGCTGCTTGAATTTTCCTTTGTGTATAATGATGAGAAAACAGACACCAAAATTATTATGACCATCAGGACCTGAACTGTTTATTGGCTTCATGCTAACACTTTAGCTTTTACTGTGGTTCGCGAGAGTTGACTATTTGCTGTGCATCAATCAAATCAGAAAACTACCATAACCAAATTGTGTTCTACATATGCATTTTAAAATTGAAATTGTATCCATTCAAGTTGAAAAATGAATTGGAAGTAAGTAAATACTGAGACAAAACTGGAATTATTCCCCAAACCACAACAGCTGCACACACTTAAAGAGGAAACCCTGTAAAGCATTAGCATTGTATAGTTAGCCAGTCTTCTAGCAGAGACACAGATGATAAGTCTGTGCTGCTCCCAAACATTTGATTTTCATTCAACCAACAGTCGGTTCTGGTGAAAAAATATCTAAATATTGCTATTTAGAAATATTTTAAATATATGTTCTATTCTGTTTTTCAGTGCCCTTTTGGTATTTTGATCACATGACAGTTTCCTTTTCCCTTCAACAACAGCCAATAACACCAGCTGTTGTGTTCTTCTGTTTACAGGGTTTATACTATCTACACAATAAAGGCAAAATGCACAGAGACATTAAGGTGAGTTTGGAGAAAACTGTATGGAATACACATGTCAGCTACACTTTCAAATCTAAAGGCCTTTCCATGTCACACGTCAATTGTAAAATTAAATTCACTGTATGTGAATTTCTGTGGGAAGGGTGGACAAAATATTGTTGTGTTGCAAAGGTAACTCTGGTAATCATTCATTATAATTCATGATAAATGAATGATAATTCATCAAACTCAGTAAGAGAGTAGCAGCACATCCATTTAGTGATGTCGAAAATAAATGAAAATTGATCTCCAAATTATTGTGGAGACACAGCTGAGGGTGTTTCTGACAGGGGAAAGGATTATTGATTCATACCTGCAGGCTACATTGATCAAATGACAAACCTTTTTGCAAACCACTTCTCAAGATCATCAGAATTGGCCTGAAATGTGATTACTTGTGTTGGATCCTGATGCGTGGCGTGTTTGTCTCTTACAGGGAGCCAACATCCTCCTGACAGACAACGGCTATGTTAAACTAGGTGAGAGGAACACGCAAGACTTCTGCAATTACCTTCCCCTTCAAAAGACTGAAACTGAATTATTGACTCTGTTTCCTTCTCTCTCTCCTCCATGTCTTCTCATGTTCTCCCTTCATATAATAATTTCTGTTCTGACTTTCCAACATATTTATTTATTTATCCATTATCACGTTCCTTCTCTTTCACCCTTCATTTGCTCTCCCTTTTTAATTATTTAACTCCTCCCCCTCTATTATTCTCACACTTCCTTTTTCCCATACCTCTTTTTTTTCTCTTCTCTCCTTTCTCTGTAGCTGACTTTGGTGTATCGGCCCAGATCACAGCAACTCTAGCCAAGAGAAAGTCATTTATTGGAACTCCATACTGGTAAGTTGTGCATGTTTTTCTGTTGTCAGTTCGCTTCTTGGATATGCAAGTAGTGCGAATATGTAAAATCCAAGTCATGCTACAGGAATATACCAGTCTGCATGTTTAGTGTATGTTTGCATCAGTTGATGGTTTCAGTGCTGTAGTGGAATCAGACTATTCACCCCTTTACAAAAGCTTAACAAACCAGGAAGCAGAGTCATGGAAAAGTCAGAGTTTAACATCAGGGTCATAATGGGGCCCTTGTGTGCTGCAGCCAGAGAGAAATACTGTAGACAATTCAAATTCTGTTCTTGTGTGTAGCTGCTTAATTGTCCCGATTTAGAATTTGATAAAAATGATTAAAATTTTACTCCTGTTCTCTCCCTCTTTTCTTGTTTTATGCCATCCTTCTCTCTCTCTCTTTCTCTCTCTCTCTCTCTCTCTCTGTCTCTATCTCCATAGGATGGCTCCAGAGGTAGCAGCAGTAGAGAGGAAAGGAGGTTACAACCAGCTGTGTGATATCTGGGCTGTGGGCATTACTGCAATAGAGCTGGCAGAATTACAGCCACCCATGTTTGATCTGCACCCCATGAGGTAGAGGATTGCGTGTGTGTGTGTGTGTGTGTGTGTGTGTGTGTGTGTTTGGTCGGGCTGTGATAGTGTCATGACAGCAGAGCAGACCTGCAGTGGATGTGGAACAATGTTAGAAAGAAAAAGAAAAGACTATGTTTATATGTGAGAATTAAATTCGTACCTCACATTGTGATTGGAGCAGAGACATTCCAGTATCAGTGTTTGTCCTGGAGTGGACGGCACATCTGTTTTGATCTTGTAATTATAACTGCATGGTATGAAGCTCTTTCATCACTATATAACTGCACTCTGCTGGAAGGACGTGAGTTTAAATTTTTGTCTCTGTTTTTCCACAGGGCTCTCTTCTTAATGACCAAGAGTAATTTCCAGCCTCCTAAGTTGAAAGATAAAGTCAAGTGGTAAGAGACGACCCTGCCCATGATGTCTTTGTCTTTCTCACTTGTCTTTCTTTGCCATAATCAGCCACTGAGATACATTTACTCTAGATGGAACACCCTACTTTTAAGATCACCCAGTTTTTTCAACTCTGTGCCTGGCGACGGACAAAGGATTAACACTTTCCCTTTTTTTCTCTGTCATTGTCTCTCTGCTGGACGACAGGACAAATAACTTCCACCATTTTGTCAAACTAGCCCTGACCAAGAACCCAAAGAAGAGGCCCACAGCTGAGAAGTTGTTGCAGGTGAGCACTTAAACAACATATTTACAGTTCTCTAAAACAAACTGATTGGATGATCTTACTCTAAGTAGGGTTACACATCCCAGCTATACTGTTATTTATGGATACCCACTGTCGATCAGTGCAATTCCACAATAAAGCTTATCTTGGAGTTAAAGGCAGGTGTGGAAAAAATGTTGTAAGGATACTTTCAAAAATAGATGTTATCAATTCATAAAAATAGAAAGTGAGAGAACAGAAGAAAAATCTAAATCAAATCAATATTCGGTGTGACAACCCTTTGCCTTCAAAACAGCATCAATTCTTCTAGGTACACTTGCAAAAGAAAGTCAGAGTTTGTAGGCATATCCTCAAACGATGGTGCAGAAAAATGGCACCAGGTCAAAATATGATATTTTTGGCTTTAGCAAGAAGTAGTTTGTTTGCCGAAGGGCTGGCTTGGGGATTTAGTCAGAATGAACAGGCTCCTCAATGCTGAGAAGTAAAGGCAAATACTCATTTATCATGCAATACCGTCAGGGTTATTATGGTCTTATTGCCCCCAAATTTATTCTGCCACACGACAACGACCCTAAAACATAAAGCGAAAGTTATTAAGAACTGTCTTCAGCATTAAGAAGAACAAGGAGTCCTGGAAGTGATGGTGTGGCCCCTACAGAGCCCTGATCTCAACATCATTGAGTCTTTCTGGGATTACATGAAGAGAGAGAAACAACTGAGGCTGCCTAAATCCACACAAGGACTGTGGATAGTTCTCCAAGATGTTTGGACCAAACCAACTGCCGAGTTCCTTCAAAAACTATGTGCATGTGTGCCCAGAGGAATTAATTTTGAAGGCAAAGGGTGGTCACAAAATATTGATTTGATCTCAATTATTTTTCTCTCTTCATTTAATTTATATTTATCAATTAATAAAATGTACTCTATTAATGTTTCTAATTTTGAAAGCATTTTTACACACCTGCCTAAAATGTTTGCACAGTACATTAACTACAGTGGTTCAGCCCAGATGGCTTGGAATATATACCAGGTGTATGCTTCCACATAAACTGGACTAACAACCAGTGCACAATGTAAATAGCAGAAGCCAGACATAAATCCGCTTGCTGCTCTGTAGTCATATTGATTCACAAGTTGTCGGCTGTTACTTTCATTGTCACTAGTGCCACAGCAATTAGTCACTGATTAATAAGCCTGTCAAAAGATAAAATGTTAATCTATTGTATGACAGCTTTGATAAAGTCATTTTAGTTATTTGTCAAGCAAAACAGCTAACATCTGTCAAGGCTTCTCACACTTAAATACTTGAATACCTATGGGTTATTTAAGTATTGGTCAGACATATTTAAATTCAGCCATTTATTCAAGCAATTTTAACCCATCACTCTTATTGGCTCCCTCTGTTGTCTGTCTTCCAGCACCCTTTTGTGTCCCAGCCTCTCAGCAGGACGCTGGCAATAGAGCTGCTGGACAAAGCCAACAACCCCGACCACAGCACCTACAATGACTTCGATGATGATGACCCTGAACCAGAGGTAACCTTTGACCTTCTCAGGTTTTGCTTCCAAAATTAAAAAGAAGTGTCATCAAGCTTGTAGACAGGTCAACAGAGTAGTGATTATGTTTTGCTGGGTCTCGCTTCTTTTCCTTCCCTTCAAATCGTTCCTTGCTCTCTCATTAAATTCCTTCTTAATCAGCCACCATTCACGCTTTCGCCTCAACCCTCAGTCCCTCTTTTCCCCCGACACATGTGACTCATCTTTCTGCTCTTTGTTCTTCTCCTCCTCCCTCTTTCTTTTCCTTGGCTTCTCGGGGCTCTTCTTCTTTCACTGCTTTTCCTACTCTTTGTCTGTCACTTCCCTCTCCTTGGCTTTTATCTTCTCTTTCCTTCTGCTCATCTTCTTCCTCTTTCCTCTTCGTCTCTTCCTCTTTGTAGCACTTCTCCTTTCTCTCTACCTTTCTCATCTCCTTTCTCCTCCCTTCCTTTTTTTTCTCTCCTTCTTGTCTCCATCCCCCATCCTCTACCTCCTCCTCAGTTTAAGTACAGGGGTCATTTCCTACCCATAAGTCCTGGTGCTCGACGTGCACCCCGTTTTGCAGCTCGTAGGAAGGTACCAGTGTGGGCTGTGGTGTCTGCAGTGACAGAATTCTAACACAAACTGTACTGTCGGTTGTTTCTTCACTTGTGGGACGACCACAGAACTGAATGAATAGAAACTGGATTTCCATTCAGTTCAGTGTCTGCTGGTGCTGTCATGGAAACTGGCATTGGCATGTGATTTTCAGCCGGTTGATGGATTACGTGGCAGTTCTAGAGATAGCTAAACATGCCGGTGAGCAAGCAAGTAAAATTAACGCTTTCCTGTTGATATGCACATCAGCTGGTGTAGTTATTTTTATATAATCACAAGATTACAATTATAAGACAGTATAAAATCACAGTTGTAGTTGACTTTTAGGTTAGAAAAATACAAACATTTCATTGACCTAGACATTTAGACATTTTGGCCGGATGGAGAACACACTGCCATCGATTTTTAGTATAGCTATCGTTGTACCTGTTGTTTTGTTGTTAGTAGTATTCAGTTTGGGAAATAGTCACAGACGTGATATCACTCTCATGTCTGTGCACAAAATATAAAGCCACAGCCAGCGGCTTAGGTTAGCAAAACAACTGGAAATGGGGGAAAAAAGGTCACTAATTAACACATTATATCTATTTTCTTTTTTTAAGTTAACTGTGGTTCTAGGAGGGGGGCGGGTTTTGTGCTGATTTTGTTATCTTTGTATAAACCAGACTAGTTGTTTTCAGTCTTCATCCTGTGCTATGCTAACCGCCTGCTGGTCTGACACTCGGCAAGAATACAAATAAACATATTTCCTAATATGTCAAACTATTCCTTTAATTTCAACATAGCTGTAATGAAAATTGCAACTATACAGGGACATGCACTGACCACTCAATGCTCACTTCCATGACAGCATTATTGCCATCTTGGCTAAACAACAGCAGATCACTAAATGTCTTCATGTCTTCAATGAGGATCAGCTCTTTTCATTCTAGTTCTGTGGGCAGCTGGCTGATAAAGAAATGGCTCAATTCATGAAGATGGCTAACAAAGTGTGACATCCTCTCACTCCTTGAAAAATGCATCTAAACCACGTCCAGGTGAAATGGTATTTGCAAACAAATATTTTTGGTTTGTTTTTATCCACTGCAGAGCTAGAGAGAGAGGCAGGGTTTCTCACTTTAAATAAAAACCTGGCTTTAATTAAGGAACTTTTGTCTTTGAACATCAGTGGTACAGTAAAGGCTGCCCATCTGTTACTCCAAGCAACTAAAAATAGACAGTAAGCATTGTTTTACCCAACTCTGATTAAAAGATCAAAATCTTTCCATTTGGCAGTTTGGAAACACAGGATACAGGATGCATTTTGAAAAGGCTGGCGAGTTATCAAATATGTCATTTAATGGAAGCCATCTTCATCCATTACAGTTACTAACCTTAAGTTGTGTGTTAATATAATGAACTTTATTTTACCTTTTTAAGAGGTTGTTTTTCAAATTTGACAAATCTGTTTGAGGGTCTGTGCTACAACTGTGGCTTTGATAGATGCATTTTTGTATGGTTTGTCTTTCTCCAGTGCTTTACAAGCATGGTTTGAGGTTGCTGTGGTTTTAGCTTTTCTACAAGGACGAGTTTACATCTTAAGATTAAATACTGACGGCATGAAGTCAAGTACAGTTTGGAAATACAGTATCTCTGTGCAGCCTGCTGTGGTTTAATTTGTGAATGACCAGTTGTACTGCACAATGGTCATGAGTCAGTATTCAACTTCTGTTATTTCCAAAGGAAACCAGCAAATAGCATCACATACAATAGTTGACTCATAGTATTTTAATGGACAAGGCATTAACTAGGCTAGAGTGCAGGCCAGTGGATAATATGCGAGGCCAAGACTGCTGGGGTCAGCTATTTGCCACCTACTATAATATATATGATCAAGGAACTGTATGGCCCCATCCACACTACTGCGTTTTCGTTTTATAACTGAGACATTTTGCTACGTTTGCACCTCCCTTCCAGACTAAAACAGCAAAAAGGAAGACCTAAAACGGAGCAGTTTGAAAACGCTGCTGACCCTGTTTTTTGTTTTAAAACTCCGGGTAGCGTTTTAGTGCTCCCAGTTTGTTTTCCGCCGCCACAGCCACTTTTAACTCCCGTGTTACATTCAGAAACAGTCCCAGCTCGTTATTGGTCCATGACAAAAAAAAATTCTGGTGCGGTTCTTTGTCTGTTGTAGACCTACTTTATTCTTTCACCAAATCTTCTGTAACTAACTTACGGAAGAGAGAGACCATCTGCTTCATGTTTACACCAGCATGCACGTGCCCACTGTACGTGAAACGGCCGCTAGATGTGCGTTTTCAGTCGTTTTAATGTAGACGGAGATCAACTCTGATAAGCAGCTAAAACGCTGGTGTATTTAGAATGTATTCATTTTAAGGGAAAACGGAGTAGTATAGATGTATCTTATACTACCCAATGTATAGAGCAGATGTTACCATGAGGACTGTTTCAGCACTTATGCGAAACATTGAGATTGTTGCCAGGAAAGGTTTGTGTTTTCCGTCCACTGTGTTGCTATGTTTTGGTTGTCTTGTTGCAGAGTGCGGCTGCCTGTTTTGCTGTGTCATCAAATCCCTCCCACAGGAAATGGCAGAGGAATTATGTTTTTTTTTACCCATTGTAATCTTCTCAAGTACTGTGTCAACTACTACACTGTGTATTTGACAGTGTGTTTGTGTGTGTCTTTCTTTTTCCTGATAGTCTCCGGTCTCTGTTCCTCATCGTATTCGTTCCACCAGCAGGAGCACAAGGGAGGGAAAGACGCTGTCAGAGATTAACTGTGAGTTCACACACATGGTCAACATAAACAGCTACATTTTCAGTCAGAAAACTCACCCCTTTCTCTGTCTCTTACTTTTGTCTTTCTCAGTTGGTCAGGTGAAGTTTGATCCTCCATTGAGAAAGGAGACTGAACCTCATCATGAACCAGTGAGTTATTAGCTGTGTGTGTGTGTGTGTGTGTGTGTGTGTGTGGTAGAGTGTGCTGTGTAATTGTCACTTCACCAGTACAAGCATGGCTGATCTTCACCTAATCACAGGAAGCACCCTGACCAGCCCATGTTGTTGAACCAAACATGAAGCCCATCCACATAGTTCACTTTGGTAGTTTCAAAATTGAGGCGTTTCAAGTGGAGATGTCAGATTCTCAGAAGAAATCATATTACTGACCAGCTGCATTCAAGCATGTTCATTTCTTCTTTGATTTATTTCCTACCGTAACCTGATTTTTCCAGTTACCTGGTTTCTTGCATGCATGTAAGCTTGAGATTGTGGATTCAAGCAGCTGAAATGAGTTTCCTTTGCAGTGTGTCTGGGCTCTATTTTAAGGACAGGGTGAGGAGCCTAGATGCCCACTAAGAGCTCAGAGTAGAACCACTTAAAAATCTCCAGTTGAGGTGGCACAGGGATCTGATCATCATGCCTCCTGGGTGCATTCTGAGCATGTCCAAATCAAAGGAGACCCCTAGATGGACCCAGAACATGCTGGAAAGATAATCTGACCCAGCTGGCCTAGAGCGTGGCTTGGGAGAACAACAACATCTGAGCTATCTTGCTTAGCATGATGCCACCAAGACTCAGACCTGGATAAACATCAGAAAGTGACACTGACTGACAGCCAGCAGGCTTCAATACAGAAACAACAAGACCTGTGAACTGTGAAGCACTGCAAGTATTAGACTTCTTGCTATAGTGTCTCATGTACAAGCATGGATAGACACGTGTCTGCCAGGTTTGCTAGAATTCGAAGAGCAGATGTCGTGTCCTTGCTTTTTGTTAATGTGAAAAGTTAGTTTAGTTGCTTGTCAAGTTGATTTTCTAGAAACTAAAGCTGGTTCTGTTGTTGCTCATCACTTTTAGAAAAGCTGAAAGCAGTTTTACTTGCGGACAAATGGGATGGTGCAGGGTTCATGCACAACCACAGCATCTTGCTAAAGTCCTCCACTCCCTCACTCCCTCCCAGATTTTCCTGTCTTTCATTTGCACTTGCACTTTTTCCACGAACTCCCTTTTATAATCCTCCTCCCTTCAAGTCCGCTAAGAAAATCCTTTGCTCTCTGCCTCCATGGACCTTGGGTTCTTTGCGACATTCGTCTACATTCATCCCGTTATGCTTCAGTTTCTACCCTCTCCTTGAAAGTAATATAATAACATGGGGTCTGTCTTTGTTTTGCTGACCAGTGTGGTTTTATCTCTCATAGTAGGATTTTAAAATCAATAAATCATTACCGCATTAATATTGTTATATATTATTGTAACACAATTACCATCCCCAAATTGATTAGTAGGAGGATTTCATGGCATCTTTGCTCAAAAGAGATGGCTGAATGACTGGAGTAATCTGCAGCATGTTTAACCTCTTGTGTAATACTAAACAAAAAACAAACACAACCATAGCGACACACTGGAACCTGGCTTAAGGTAACAGGTGGTCTTAATTTAAAGAAATAATACCAAGTATATGACTGAAATAAGACAGAGGCTACTGAGTGTCTCATTTGTTCACTGAAGGAGGCTATACAAAGGTATCTATATTTTTAAAGCTTCACATGGCACCCATCATATATTAATGTCATTAATTAATGTCTCTCCTCCTTAGTTTTGCTGACTTTAAACCCCCATCAATATCCGTTTACTCCATCCCTCCTTCCCTCAGTCTCTACCCCCATCCATTCCCTCTTCTCTTCTGATTAATATTCCAATATGTCCCTCCTTCTCTGTCTTGCTGATCCACGGACTTCAGAGCCCGTTTTTTGCCCTTAATCCATTTTTTATCCATCATCCTCTCTCTTGCATCCATGTCTCCGTTCCTCCCCGTTCCCTCCATCAGTCCAGGTTAATGTATTAACTGAGGTCTCTCTCGCTCTGTCTTGCTGACCAGTGTGATTCTGAGCCCTATCTGGACTGTGTTGAGGAGCACTACTATACCGCGAGATCTAATCTGGTAGTACTCTTTCTATCAGTCTCTCTCTCTTTCGGCCTCTCCCTCTGTCCAGATACATTGGCTTTTTTTATATTTTCAATCTGTCTTTATTTCTCTAACTTTTATGTCGTCTCTTTTTATACCTCCGTCTCACTCTCTCCATATTTCTCTTTCATTCTTCACCTGTTTCTGAAGGACAAGTCCTTGTCCTTCCATTGGCTCTCTCGCTTCCTGAGCAATTGCTGTCTGTTTAATATTATTTTTTCATTTCTAGAGTACTGATTGTTGTGGCTGCTCCATGTCCAACATGTATTTTTGTTCACTTTCACAGTTTTGTTCCATCTCTTCTGCTCCATCCATCTGTTTCTGTTCATTTTCTTTTTCATGTTCCAGGCTTGGCTTTTGCCTCACTAAATGGTGTTGTAGTTGTCATAGTGAAAAGAGTCTGTAGTGATGTTGTTCTTTTTTTTGTTTTCAGATATACGTACAATACATGTTTTCACGCACACATTGCAATCAGTCCAATTAAATTGAACATCTTGGTTTTTTTTGCGTTAAATATGAAGTTTGTGTGTGACAAACGCACACAGGCGAAGGTCAGAGGTCAGATTGACTTATGGAGCTGCACTGCTGAAGGCTGGTAGTGATGCCTTGACTAAAGGACATTTGGGTTTGAAAATAGACATTCCTACTCACAGACTTTTGGATCGAAATTTATAAACATACACACTTAGCCTTTTAATGTTTGCTGTATTGTACCTGATATTTGTTTGACGTATCTCTCTCTATAGAATGGCTCTTTTCCATATACTACTAATTAAATGTCCTCTATCTTCTTACGTCCTGTAGTTGACCAGAGCAGTGAGGCCTTTTCGTGTGTGTGTGTGTGTGTGTGTGTGTGTGTGTGTGTGTGTGCGCATCATGTTTGTGTGTATCTGTTCCTTTGCAGTACGTGTGTTTCCCTCTGCACGCTTGTTGCATTAAGTCATTATCTTTCACAAATGTTTTTGTGACACAATGCTGCTTTCACATTGTGGCTTTACGTAATAGATGCCAAACCAAGTTTTCATTCACTTTCGTCAGAGAATGGTGCTAAACTCAGCCAGTGCTGCTCCTTGTCAGCTTGCACCTTAATCAACTTGCAGCTGCTTTGAAAGGTCCTGCAGGAACGTAAAAACTATGAGTAATGAATCATAATTATCCAGCACACACTCAAGAAACTTTACTGAGTTGGCTTATCTGTCACACTGTTGCACTATGTGTGCAGATTTAGAAACAACACTTCCTGACTTCATATTGAAGATTCATTGTTTAAACTGTCTAAAACAGTGGTTCCCCACCCCGGCGTCACAACCCCCCAACTTTTGTGTTATAACACCTAAGCAGATATGAAACAAAAACTAAGCAGGCTGACTGCAGGTATCGTATTAAGCTGATATTTTTGTTACTTCTTGAGCAGGAATTCCTGATAGTAGGACTCAGGAGTGCAGAAAAATCTTACCATGAGGGGGGGAAAAAAACAGACACTGCCACTTTTGTTACTTATCTTAAAACTAAAAATGTAAAAACTATGGAGAAGACAAGAGGGAATTGCTGTCATGGTTAACATCTTATTCTTTTTTTTTTAGGCCACAATGTGAACTCAGCAAGAGTCAAATCTATACATATACAGTTAGCCACAGGCTCACTATGTGCATCTGTGTACGTCTCTGGTTATGAATTAGACTTACGGTGAAATTGCTGTTTTATTGGGGACATTAATATTTATAGCAGGCTGTCATAACTGGCACCACGGCCGCTACAGTAGCAGTCCCCTGCAGTAATTTTGCAATTGAACAGGGTTTCAGTTGTTGTCATTTTTTCACTGTTGTGTGTATTGTGGCACTTGGCTAAGATCTTCAGGCCTGTTTCCGTTCCTGGACAAATCAAATACAAAGCACCTTTTTTTAAATGAGCTGGTTATG
This sequence comes from Micropterus dolomieu, assembly GCF_021292245.1. Taxonomy (NCBI): domain Eukaryota; kingdom Metazoa; phylum Chordata; class Actinopteri; order Centrarchiformes; family Centrarchidae; genus Micropterus; species Micropterus dolomieu. The sequence goes on from NC_060164.1 coordinate 22,632,264, forward strand.
AAAGGAATATATCGCAGTAGGTAATGTAATTTGTTTGTCCTGTAGGACTTGCAGTTGGAGTACGGGCATGATTCAAGTCTACTGGGAGGAAATAAGTAAGTCTCTGGTTCACTATCCTTTTGTGTCTCTCTCTCTTTCTTATTTTCTCTCGTCTTGCTTATTTCTTTCTCTACACTTCCATCCCTTTATCTCTCCAATGCTTCAATGTTACCCCATTCTTTCATCGACTGTGACAAAAGAGAGGAAGGGAGAGCCAGAATGTGAGAGATGGAGTTTTCAAGCTGTACTTCTGATGATTTATTCATAATTGCAGCTTGAGGATGTTCTGTAAACTGTGTGTTTGTATGAGCTTTCTGCTTTTAAGTGTGTTTTATAAGCAGGAAAGCACAGGTTCAGATCAGGGCTCTAGAATGTTCTCCATAGTCTGGCAAGGACTAAAAAACCTTTTCTCTCATTTATCTTAATCATGTTCTGTCGTTTATACTTTTCTCTTCACTTGTCTGACAAACAGGAGTCTTCTCAAATCTGTGGAGGAGGAGCTAAAGCAGAGGTAAGTCAGACCCTTGTCCTGATTCACCCGGGGCCTCTTGATTTGCCGGTGTCCTAACCGCACCCACCCATCAGCCAATCATTGTGAATGGCTTGACCTGTCTTGGCCAATCACACGCAACTAACGCTGTTGTAAATGACTCCAGGCTGTCACGGCTCTCAGCACTTTGGATTCTTGTGGGTTTTATTTTCCCACTGCTGCTTGCTTCACGCTTTGATGTGATCAGAGAAAAGGCTGTACTTCATAGGAGCTTCCTGCAGAGCATGGCTTACACGCGCACACACACACACACACACACACACACACACACACATACACATACACTTTGCACTCTCATGTGTGCATTCGCAAACACACATGCACGTGTACGCAGTTTTTTTTTTTTTTGTTCTTTTTTTTTTTTTTTAGCCAAAAGCTTTAGTGGGTGTCTTTAGCAGTTTTACTGGCAAGTACATGGAGAAATTATTTTTACTTTACCTGGGGAAAAAAACAATGATCACCATTCTTGTGCTTTGCTCTTTTATATGAGACAATCTGATGCGACAAATGTGTTTCACTGAATTGTTTGGTATGCACAGTAACAAAGATACAGAGAGTTTTCACATCTACAAACTTATGGTACAAAGTTATCCTCTAAAAATTCCCTTTTAGGCGTTAGAGGTTAACTTTGAGTGTTTTGTTTCCCTGCAAATGTTTATTGTGTAAAAGCCAGGTCTGTGGCTCCATGGTTTACATATATTATCTAGATAATGTTAAAGTTAAAAGTACTGTATAGCTACACACTTAAAATGTAGTTTCTTTAGTTTGAGTTGCTCCCAGTTTTTATCCCCTTTGGTCTTCTTTGGTAGACAGAGGTAGTAATAGTAGTGGAGTAGATAACGGTAACCTTGTTTCAGTCTTTGGGGTTATATCATCTCCTGTTTTAGACAATGTGGGACAGTCAGTCAGGAGTTTACAGGCCTGGATAAAATACAGTTTGTGGTTTGTTTTTAGTGCCTCTGAGGTTGATGTTAATATGCAGTAGGAACACATGGCAGACTGTCACAACAGTCACCTGAAAAGTAGAGGAAAGTGCCTATTTTTAAATTATTTTTTTTTAACTTAGCTGCAACAGACAGGTGTTAATTAATCTCATGAGGTAAACCCAACCCCTCTAGTATTCCCAAGGAGGATAAAACTACTAATTTATTTACAGATGTTTTTAGACCTTACTGGCTCTAGGCTTACTGTATCTAAGTACAAGAAAAAGATTTGTTTGTGGCATGGGATTGAAGATTTTAATTGGATTGCATAAATGTACAGTATATTCATTTTGAATGGATACTTTTAGAAATGTAACTACCTTGAAAAGTTGTCCTTTAGGCAAATATTTTAGAAAGGCTTTGCTATTACTGTAAATTCTCAAATAAATTGTTCACCAATGTTTGCCATACTTAACGGCTTAGTTTCCAAAAATAGCTGGGCTGTGGCTGGCACTAACAAATAAAAGGCTGGTCACTAATAAAGGCCCAGTTACAAACCTTCAAGAAGGAGCAAAATTACCTGTTATGTATATCTCATTGTCACATTTCTCTTTACAGAAGTACTGCTTTTAATTAATTAAAGCTGTTGTTCTAATCAGTTAAGGTACTGCCATGAAACTCCACACTTCCTGCACAGATATTTCACCTTAAAAACCTTCCAGTTGCCCCTTCCTGATAGACTTTTATTGTGAAACATCTGCAGTAGGTGTTGAGTTTTCATAGACTAGAGTTTGTCAATTCACTGTCAACTAGACGGTTGTTGACGGCAAGTTAAAAGCGACTGCAGCAGGGTGGTGAGTATCATATGACTCTGTTGTACTGATTGAATTAAGGCTGTGGAAATAAATTGAACATGGAGGAGGTGCTGAGTTTACAGTGGCAAACTAGAAAACTACTCCTAACTTAGAAAACATCTAAGTCTAATCTAATTTAAGCCTTCAAATAATGAGATAAAAATATATTTGAGAATTTACAGGATATAAATTACGGTAAAGTTGCTGTGAATTTGCTGATTAGAGGTTAAGTTTACTGTAGTGGGGTGTGTAGATCTGTAAGGACTGTATAGGTTTTAACAGTACAGTAGAGTTTAGAAGTGTCTGGTTTTAGAAGTAATCAGCGGCACGTCGTGGCTGTTGCCTGGATGTTCGGGTGTGTAGAAATGATGGGAAATCCATTGATTTATTGATCGTGTTGGGGGATCTTTTTTGTTTGGATCTGTTCAGTCCTTTCAGATCTGCCCAGGGTTTAAGGGTTAGACGTAGTTTGTGGACCAAGCTTCACTTAGCTCACCCTCCCCTTTTCCTTTCTTCCTCTATCCTCTTCCACCTCCTCCTCCTCCTGTTGTCATCTCCTACCTTCTTTGCTTGCACCCTTTCTCCCTTAATCTCCCCCGCTTATACTCTCCCTACCTCAACCCTCTATTTCTATCCTCTTCCTCCCCTTCTCCCATCCCTCCCTTCTCCCGCCTATCTTCACCTCCTCTCCCAGGGGCCATATGGCACACTTAGGGGATGATGAGGATGATGATGATGATGGTGCAGATGATGATGAAACTCACACTCAGTAAGTTCTCTCCCAGTCTTAGAGCTGGAAGCCTCTCCCTCCTTGGCTCCCCCATCTCTCTTTATTCCCCCACTCATCCCTCCCTCGTCTCAAAGAGGAAAGGATGAGGATGGGGTTAAGACAAGGGCGGAAGGCTTCCTGTCTTTGCCACAGTTTCATCCACGCATCTCTATGAAGCACACCCCACCATCACGCCACATATGCCACCTGTGTTTGTGTGTTTACAGCCTGTGTGTATTACTACTGTCACGTTCTTAATTTAATAGCTAACAGTAACCCTAACCCTGAATACTCACCTGGAAGCTATTAATATGGAACCGGGGATAACTTTAGCCATGGGTAGGGCTAAAAACCACAGCATTAGAGTATGTTGTAGCTAAATGTAAACCCAGCTACATATTAAATTCTGGCACGTTATATTTTTTAATTTTCATTAGATTCTTAGCTCTTTTTTGATGCGTGAAATATGAGGTCTGGTGTAGTTTCAGTGCTTGGATAACTGTTCCTCATGACCTTGACATCTCGTTTGCTGTTGTCTTGTTTTTGTTCTCCGCTTGCATCACCATCTGTGTGCCTCCTTGCTGTGTGTGTGTGTGTGTGTGTGTGTGTGTGTGTGCGCGCGCATACATTCAAGCTGCCTTCTGTCGTCTTCTGCCTCTATAAAACTGTATATCTGGCATCCAGCCTCATCCCTCATTGTGTGAAAGCCAAATGTCTGCAGCGGACCGGAGCGTTCTTTCTAGACATATACAGTATTTTTCAGTGCAGTAGCAAAGACCTTAGCGCGCACAGGACAATGATTGCAAAATTAACTGCAACCAATTAGTCGTGTAAAGTGGAATCAGTGTGATGGTTCCTGGTTATAAGCATGTTGAATAAAACTCACCCATTGGAGGTGTCAACACGCACCTTAACCTCAAGGTCAAGGCAGACTGTAACTTTTCAGCTGTCCAAGCCCTGAATGTTTAAGATGTGTCAGCTACTGATCAGCTTTTACGGATAAGGTTTATATTATTCAGGTACGCCCACATACCTGTTAACCACCATCAACTGAATCAATGTGAATCATTTTTATTATTTGTTATTTAGTATTTGTGTTCGCTGTGATTGGCTCCCAGTCCTGGTCTGTTTTTAAGTTGTGTGTTCTTATTGGTTCTTTGTCAGTTATTAACAAGCTGCTCAACAAATCTGCAGCCTGTCATGCTAAATGGATAAAGTCTCTGTGAATGTAGTGCTGGAATGCAGTCAAAATTATGATGGATCGATTTTTAAGGCATTATGAGGTGACTGGAATCCTCAAAATGTGGCATCTCTTAATCCAAACAAGAGAATGAACTTTAACTCAAACTGTGAAAATAGTTTTGTCTTTTTAACAAAGACAAGTATGAATGAGTGTAGTTTAGAGAAGTGGTTGAATTTGAAGTATTGTAATTTAGTATTTCCAACTGAAACTCTTTTAATACTTTAAGCAGTAGTAGTATCATCAGTTTTTCAATATCAGCGCTACGATTCTCAGAGACTTTACACATGCTCCATCTGTGTTTGTTCTTAATAACCTCTAGTGTGGCAGTCTCACTTTGAATGTAGTGGTTAACCTTTTTAAATCCATTATCTTGTGCCTGTCTCAGTGCCAAATAGTGTCAGGCTATGGTTATACTTGTCATTTTTTACATCTGATCACTCTATGAAATACTACATACAGTCTGATCTGGATGCCTAGAAAATGTATCCACATCTTTATTTAAGTTTTCAAAACTAGATTTTAACAGTACAACTGAACGGCTTTGTTTGTATGTGATCCAGCATGTTCACCAAAGAGCAGTTTATAGAAACTGCCAGTAAGATTGTTAAACCTATATGGGTATAAGTAGGATTTTTAGAGTAGTATGGGTGCTAAAATATGTGTTCTTGTGAAATCTGTTCTTTATGAGAAATAATACTGCTTTAAAATGGCAAGTTAAACCATAGCCTCAGTGGTGACATGTTGACAGATGTGTATATTGATTTCAGTGTAACTGTGTTGTTAGTCTATTTTATGTCTCAAATCCTCCGGCTTCTCATTCTCCAGTAAATCAAGCACTATCATGAGGCCAAAGGTCCCGCCACCGCTTCCTCCCAAGGTATGATCAACTGAATGCATCTGTCAGCCACAGTCATTGATTTGTCATTTGAGGATTCATTTTAAAACTTCAGTTACATGGTTATCTTGATGTCATTGAAAATGTGACAGAATAACAGAAATGAGATGACTCTTATCTGCATTTCCCTTCAGCCCAAGTCGATCTGCTCATCCCAACAGCAGCAGCAGCAGCAACTAAAACACGACGATAGCCAATCACACAGCGAGGACGACGGCGGAGGAGGAGGAGGGACCATCAAACGCTGTCCAGTCCCAGAGACGCCGAGCCCCGCCAAGCCCGCCTCCAACGTTCCCCCGCGGCCCCCACCTCCGAAGCTGCCGCCCCACCGCCGCAGTAGTCTAGGTAACGAGAGCCCCAAGCGCACGGACGTCGAAAACTCTGCCCCAGAGGATGATGGGAGCTTTAGGCATTTCTGGGAGTGGCTCCACACGCCTCACACAGACGAGGAGCTGGAGGAGGCGTGGGAGGTGCTGAAGGAGGTGAAAGAGGAGCAGGAAAAAGAGGAGGAGAAGGAAGAGAGTAAGAGCAGCCACTTGATAGATTGGTAGTCTCCGCAGACCCTGTCGTCCCCTTCGATTGGTTGTGTGGTCTCCCATTAGTCAGTCCTTGTAGTCTGATTTCTTTGTTCCATGAAACCATTAATAATAAGAATTCTTTTGATTTTGTTGTTTGTAGTTCCTTCAGCTCCTGCTCAATATAAGTGTTTGTCATTTTTTTGTGTAGTCTGATTGGTTGTTTAATCCAATCAATCAAAAGCTAGTAGTCTGCTGCCCACTTTCCCTCACTTCCTAGGAGGAAGAAGGAAGAGGAGAAAACATTGTCCTGGCTCAGGCAACAGCACATCATAGTGATATGACAAATGACTGATATATAAGTCAGGAATGAAGTTCCATTCTCATTCAGGTTCTGCCCCCATGTCTTCCTTGAAGAGGTGTAACGGCATTGATTCGGTTTTTTCCATTTGTTTCACTTTGATTAGATTTGGTCTTTCCTGTTCCCGTTGGCTGCTTTATAAATGTAACTTAACTGTCCCATTGAACAGCAATCAATCATAATTAAAACTTTGCATCAAAGCACTAGTTCAAAAAATGTATGTCTTGTTTATTATTGAGGCAAACTTCTTGCCTCTGATGATAACAGACCCGTACCTGAGAGACGGAAGCTGAACAGGAATAGAAACACCAAAGCAGAAACAAATCATTTTTAATTCCACCTTGAGGATACCTCTGAAGGAATACACTTATTAAAACAATATTCCGTGTGATTGGAATATTTTAGATATTCCATGCATTCTCATACTGTTAACAGCAGAACATTTCCAGTGCTTTAATCATGCTAAAAGATACTTTAATATTTTCATTACTTTCACACTTTTATAAAAGCCACAATTCTGTATAATTTATATTTCATTTCCTTGTCGTCTTGAAACTAAATTCTTAGCAGGAGTTTGTTACCTGTTTTGCTAGATTGAGAATAGGTGGGTCCTGCTTTAACAAGTTGGCTGTTAGTTGACTGGTCTTTATTTGTGGAGAAACTCTAATTTCTTATTTTCTTAATTTCTTTATACTCTTGAAATGTTACCAAATATTTAGATGCTGTATTTGGAGACATTTACTGTGGTGTTTGGAGCTGAATCACAGAGATTAGAAAACACATTGGAAAACATGGGTTATTGTAGTTAGAAGATTAGAAATACACAGTTATGCTGTAACAATCATAGCATAACTGTAACCTTTTAAGCCTTCAGCTGGCACGTGTTGGTGGCTGTGTGTTTATGTGAGTGTTGTTCTCCCCGTCATGACAGAAAATGTTTTTGTCCATAGCCCCAAATGCTAGCTATTGGAAAAAAAGTCTCATTATTTTCGTATTTTATAAGCCAACCCAAAAATGTTTCAACAGATTAGGGCATGCTTATCCGTTGTTTGCCACAGTGTTAGACTGATAGAGTAGATAAATCTACCAGTCCTAATTGACCAATATTGATCACTATCTAGCAGGTTATGTGTGTGGTGTAGTTCCTGCGCTCATGACTATATTTGATCCTCTGTATTCTTCCTGCTACCCTGCTCCCTCCTTCCCTCCCTCCCTCCCGCTCCCAGTAGTTTGTTTGTTACTCTCTTGTGTCTTCAGTCCCGCAGATTTGATTGCACTCATTGAAATCAACCTATATGTATGAGAAAGTGTCAGTATGAGTGGACTACGCCTGCACGGTGTTCTGCAGCAGAGTCTTATTTCTGTGTCTTCGCTCACCTTGCTTCCTCAAACACACGGCTGCATATTTCCGTAAACCCTCTCTCTCCTTCTCTGTCATAGTTTCTCTGTCCAACATTGAGTTGTGTCTCTGTTGTTGTAGGTAATGGGCTGAACTCTCCACACAGTGGCGAGAGGGAAGGTCCATCAGACAGACAGTCCACGATGCCCCCTAGTGTCCCTATACGGAAAGACAGGAAGGACGTTCCGGTAAGCTTCCTGAAATATCCACCCACTGTGGAGTTTTGAAAACCCTCAGTTGGAAGGAAAAGTTTGCAATTGTGAGAATTGTTGGTGCTGTGACATAAACTAGGATTGTGTGTGTGTGTGTGTGTTGATCTGTCTGTCCCAGAAGCCAATCAGTAATGGCCTTCCCCCTACACCCAAAGTCCATGTAAGTAACAGTCTCTTTCTGCTCTCCTTTAGAAAACCGTTATTGTCAGTGGCATTGGACAGGATAACGGGAATTTTTATATGATAAAACTTTTAACAACCTGGAAGGAAAATCAATATTTTGGTTTGAGCACAGAATTGTCAGCAAATAACCTTTATAGTTTGCATTGATTCATCTCCTCCCATTCGCAGATGGGGGCATGTTTCTCCAAGGTGTTCAACGGCTGTCCTTTGAAGATCCACTGTGCCACTTCCTGGATCAATCCGGACACCAGAGGTAACCAATAGAAAACCAGATACAGTGTTGAACGTCAGCTTACAGTTTAATGAATGTGTCATTAGCTTCATCCTGAATCAAACTACCCTGACTCCTGAAGGAACCTTTCAGTGTTGTCTAATGTGAGCTGTTGGTTGGCTCTAAGAAGAGGTCAAATGTTTGTTTTTTTATGTTTCAGACCAGTATTTGATATTCGGAGCTGAAGAGGGAATCTACACATTAAACCTTAATGAGCTGCATGAGACCTCGATGGAACAGGTGAGGCTGGAAATGATCACAGTGGTTTCAAATACAGCATTTATAAGACTGAAACAACACAACAATGGCAGAGATGCTAGATATTCAGCGCTTCCTTAGAACTTTATAAAACTCCATTTCAACAGATTTGTTTCTAAGGTATATCAAACCTGCGTGATGGCAG
>NC_060164.1:22640980-22712174 GCF_021292245.1 Micropterus dolomieu
TTTAACTCAAACTGTGAAAATAGTTTTGTCTTTTTAACAAAGACAAGTATGAATGAGTGTAGTTTAGAGAAGTGGTTGAATTTGAAGTATTGTAATTTAGTATTTCCAACTGAAACTCTTTTAATACTTTAAGCAGTAGTAGTATCATCAGTTTTTCAATATCAGCGCTACGATTCTCAGAGACTTTACACATGCTCCATCTGTGTTTGTTCTTAATAACCTCTAGTGTGGCAGTCTCACTTTGAATGTAGTGGTTAACCTTTTTAAATCCATTATCTTGTGCCTGTCTCAGTGCCAAATAGTGTCAGGCTATGGTTATACTTGTCATTTTTTACATCTGATCACTCTATGAAATACTACATACAGTCTGATCTGGATGCCTAGAAAATGTATCCACATCTTTATTTAAGTTTTCAAAACTAGATTTTAACAGTACAACTGAACGGCTTTGTTTGTATGTGATCCAGCATGTTCACCAAAGAGCAGTTTATAGAAACTGCCAGTAAGATTGTTAAACCTATATGGGTATAAGTAGGATTTTTAGAGTAGTATGGGTGCTAAAATATGTGTTCTTGTGAAATCTGTTCTTTATGAGAAATAATACTGCTTTAAAATGGCAAGTTAAACCATAGCCTCAGTGGTGACATGTTGACAGATGTGTATATTGATTTCAGTGTAACTGTGTTGTTAGTCTATTTTATGTCTCAAATCCTCCGGCTTCTCATTCTCCAGTAAATCAAGCACTATCATGAGGCCAAAGGTCCCGCCACCGCTTCCTCCCAAGGTATGATCAACTGAATGCATCTGTCAGCCACAGTCATTGATTTGTCATTTGAGGATTCATTTTAAAACTTCAGTTACATGGTTATCTTGATGTCATTGAAAATGTGACAGAATAACAGAAATGAGATGACTCTTATCTGCATTTCCCTTCAGCCCAAGTCGATCTGCTCATCCCAACAGCAGCAGCAGCAGCAACTAAAACACGACGATAGCCAATCACACAGCGAGGACGACGGCGGAGGAGGAGGAGGGACCATCAAACGCTGTCCAGTCCCAGAGACGCCGAGCCCCGCCAAGCCCGCCTCCAACGTTCCCCCGCGGCCCCCACCTCCGAAGCTGCCGCCCCACCGCCGCAGTAGTCTAGGTAACGAGAGCCCCAAGCGCACGGACGTCGAAAACTCTGCCCCAGAGGATGATGGGAGCTTTAGGCATTTCTGGGAGTGGCTCCACACGCCTCACACAGACGAGGAGCTGGAGGAGGCGTGGGAGGTGCTGAAGGAGGTGAAAGAGGAGCAGGAAAAAGAGGAGGAGAAGGAAGAGAGTAAGAGCAGCCACTTGATAGATTGGTAGTCTCCGCAGACCCTGTCGTCCCCTTCGATTGGTTGTGTGGTCTCCCATTAGTCAGTCCTTGTAGTCTGATTTCTTTGTTCCATGAAACCATTAATAATAAGAATTCTTTTGATTTTGTTGTTTGTAGTTCCTTCAGCTCCTGCTCAATATAAGTGTTTGTCATTTTTTTGTGTAGTCTGATTGGTTGTTTAATCCAATCAATCAAAAGCTAGTAGTCTGCTGCCCACTTTCCCTCACTTCCTAGGAGGAAGAAGGAAGAGGAGAAAACATTGTCCTGGCTCAGGCAACAGCACATCATAGTGATATGACAAATGACTGATATATAAGTCAGGAATGAAGTTCCATTCTCATTCAGGTTCTGCCCCCATGTCTTCCTTGAAGAGGTGTAACGGCATTGATTCGGTTTTTTCCATTTGTTTCACTTTGATTAGATTTGGTCTTTCCTGTTCCCGTTGGCTGCTTTATAAATGTAACTTAACTGTCCCATTGAACAGCAATCAATCATAATTAAAACTTTGCATCAAAGCACTAGTTCAAAAAATGTATGTCTTGTTTATTATTGAGGCAAACTTCTTGCCTCTGATGATAACAGACCCGTACCTGAGAGACGGAAGCTGAACAGGAATAGAAACACCAAAGCAGAAACAAATCATTTTTAATTCCACCTTGAGGATACCTCTGAAGGAATACACTTATTAAAACAATATTCCGTGTGATTGGAATATTTTAGATATTCCATGCATTCTCATACTGTTAACAGCAGAACATTTCCAGTGCTTTAATCATGCTAAAAGATACTTTAATATTTTCATTACTTTCACACTTTTATAAAAGCCACAATTCTGTATAATTTATATTTCATTTCCTTGTCGTCTTGAAACTAAATTCTTAGCAGGAGTTTGTTACCTGTTTTGCTAGATTGAGAATAGGTGGGTCCTGCTTTAACAAGTTGGCTGTTAGTTGACTGGTCTTTATTTGTGGAGAAACTCTAATTTCTTATTTTCTTAATTTCTTTATACTCTTGAAATGTTACCAAATATTTAGATGCTGTATTTGGAGACATTTACTGTGGTGTTTGGAGCTGAATCACAGAGATTAGAAAACACATTGGAAAACATGGGTTATTGTAGTTAGAAGATTAGAAATACACAGTTATGCTGTAACAATCATAGCATAACTGTAACCTTTTAAGCCTTCAGCTGGCACGTGTTGGTGGCTGTGTGTTTATGTGAGTGTTGTTCTCCCCGTCATGACAGAAAATGTTTTTGTCCATAGCCCCAAATGCTAGCTATTGGAAAAAAAGTCTCATTATTTTCGTATTTTATAAGCCAACCCAAAAATGTTTCAACAGATTAGGGCATGCTTATCCGTTGTTTGCCACAGTGTTAGACTGATAGAGTAGATAAATCTACCAGTCCTAATTGACCAATATTGATCACTATCTAGCAGGTTATGTGTGTGGTGTAGTTCCTGCGCTCATGACTATATTTGATCCTCTGTATTCTTCCTGCTACCCTGCTCCCTCCTTCCCTCCCTCCCTCCCGCTCCCAGTAGTTTGTTTGTTACTCTCTTGTGTCTTCAGTCCCGCAGATTTGATTGCACTCATTGAAATCAACCTATATGTATGAGAAAGTGTCAGTATGAGTGGACTACGCCTGCACGGTGTTCTGCAGCAGAGTCTTATTTCTGTGTCTTCGCTCACCTTGCTTCCTCAAACACACGGCTGCATATTTCCGTAAACCCTCTCTCTCCTTCTCTGTCATAGTTTCTCTGTCCAACATTGAGTTGTGTCTCTGTTGTTGTAGGTAATGGGCTGAACTCTCCACACAGTGGCGAGAGGGAAGGTCCATCAGACAGACAGTCCACGATGCCCCCTAGTGTCCCTATACGGAAAGACAGGAAGGACGTTCCGGTAAGCTTCCTGAAATATCCACCCACTGTGGAGTTTTGAAAACCCTCAGTTGGAAGGAAAAGTTTGCAATTGTGAGAATTGTTGGTGCTGTGACATAAACTAGGATTGTGTGTGTGTGTGTGTGTTGATCTGTCTGTCCCAGAAGCCAATCAGTAATGGCCTTCCCCCTACACCCAAAGTCCATGTAAGTAACAGTCTCTTTCTGCTCTCCTTTAGAAAACCGTTATTGTCAGTGGCATTGGACAGGATAACGGGAATTTTTATATGATAAAACTTTTAACAACCTGGAAGGAAAATCAATATTTTGGTTTGAGCACAGAATTGTCAGCAAATAACCTTTATAGTTTGCATTGATTCATCTCCTCCCATTCGCAGATGGGGGCATGTTTCTCCAAGGTGTTCAACGGCTGTCCTTTGAAGATCCACTGTGCCACTTCCTGGATCAATCCGGACACCAGAGGTAACCAATAGAAAACCAGATACAGTGTTGAACGTCAGCTTACAGTTTAATGAATGTGTCATTAGCTTCATCCTGAATCAAACTACCCTGACTCCTGAAGGAACCTTTCAGTGTTGTCTAATGTGAGCTGTTGGTTGGCTCTAAGAAGAGGTCAAATGTTTGTTTTTTTATGTTTCAGACCAGTATTTGATATTCGGAGCTGAAGAGGGAATCTACACATTAAACCTTAATGAGCTGCATGAGACCTCGATGGAACAGGTGAGGCTGGAAATGATCACAGTGGTTTCAAATACAGCATTTATAAGACTGAAACAACACAACAATGGCAGAGATGCTAGATATTCAGCGCTTCCTTAGAACTTTATAAAACTCCATTTCAACAGATTTGTTTCTAAGGTATATCAAACCTGCGTGATGGCAGTAAGTCGTGTAGTCTGTTAAAGCTTTTTCAAACATGTTGCATGTCTAAATTGCACCAATTGCGACACTGTACTACCTTGGGTCCTGTGTGTGAGGTTAATTGGATGAACAGTTCTCGACATAATTGTAACACACACACACACACACACACACACACACACACACACACACACACACACACACAGATTTCTGCATTTATTTGACAGATAATAATGTAGTTCATGAAAATATGGTTTTCACTTTCTTCACTTTTTACTTTCCAGAGGTAGTCATATATTGTCAAATAGAAAACCATAGTTAAAAAATCCCAAACATTCTTTGATCTTTGAAACAAATGATTTAAGCTACCAGTGTTGTTGTGCTCATTTGCTGCATGTGTATTCTCTCTCTACCCTGTATCTGTCCGCAGCTCTTTCCTCGGCGGTGTACCTGGCTATATGTCATGAACAATTGTCTTCTTTCCATATCTGGTGAGCTACGACATGTCTGTGTGATGGAATTGTTTGGAAGTTGACTAAATAAATTGTTTTATTCTTATAACAGGTTAATACATCTTATATCTAAACTCAACATTCATTCTTTGCTTTTGGTCCTTTCTACTCTGTTCTCTTTTCTGTTCTTTTCTGTTCTGTTCTATTCCAGGAAAAGCCTCTCAGCTGTACTCCCATAGTGTGAGCGGTCTGTTCGAACAGGCCCGACAGTTACAGAAGTTACCAGTAGCCATTCCCACACACAAGCTGCCTGATAAGATGATTCCCAGGTAACTCTCCGAGCAGGAGGTCAATCTTAGGAATTGTGATCCTGCATTCCTCTTTATTTATCTGCCCTTTAGTTATAGAACATTTAAATAACTTTCACTGAGAACAGGACATTCATGTCAGTTTGAACCATCTGTGCAACATGATGTTGACCTCGACACTGAAAGCCTTTTTTGAGTGACACTGATTTCTTTGTCTGTCTGTTTATAGGAAGTTTGCGGTGTCCAATAAAATTCCAGACACTAAAGGGTGCCAAAAGTGCTGCGTAGGTGAGTTTTGGTGAATGAGGATTTTATATTTTTTTCTGACTAGGAAGGTTCACTTTTTTGGGACTGATGTTATCCCATAAAAAACAGAATAAAATATTAGTGTTAGTATCAGTGTGTGACAACAAATCTACAAAATGTGCTTGGATCCAAACGTTTCACAAGTAATTGTGGGTCTACTCAAACAAAGTCTTACCAAGATACAAACTGATAACTGACGTTGTTTCCATGCAGTTCGTAACCCGTACACAGGCCATAAGTACCTGTGTGGAGCCTTTCAGTCTAGTGTCATGCTGTTGGAGTGGGTGGAGCCCATGCAGAAGTTCATGCTCATCAAGGTCAGTTTTTGTACTTCAAAACTTCTCATTTGTGGTTCCTGTCCTCTATTTTATTACACTGGCTATGAAGAGTATAAATAATACACAGGCACATTTCTAAGGTTGGTGTAATACCCAAGGTTTTCTTAGTTTAAAAAGTTTGAAAATGTTTAAAATAAACTCTAAAATTATTGAAATGTTTTTTAAATATAGTACTCAGCTATAGTTTCGGCAATACTTTTTATATATTACACTGTTAGAAGATTTCTGCCTACTGCACTCATCTCATTTCCTAACAGAACAGACTGCTGACCTCCTTTCTGATGATGTCGGTAGTCCCATATTCTCAGAGATAGCGGACTTCCCTTTCTTACCTACTGTCTCTTCATATGCTCAACAGAACATCGACTTCCCGTTGCCGTGTCCGTTGGAGGTCTTTGAGATGTTGGTGGTCCCGGAGCAGACCTACCCTCTGATCTGTGTGGCGGTCAGTAAAGGTACTGAACTCAACCAGGTGGTCAGATTCGGCACCGTCAACCCCAACTCTACCTCCTCCTGGTTCACAGAAGCAGGTGAGAACAGCATGACCAGCTCTGTTACATCAAACTAACAACACTTGAATTGTTCTGAGATGTTGTTATGTCCAGCCTGGAGGCCAAAGTAATGCTCCGCCCTCACCTTTCTGTCTGCAGACACACCACAGACTTGTGTGATCCACGTCACTCAACTAGAGAGAGACACTATACTTGTTTGCCTCGACAGTGAGTAACACAAACACATTTTTACGTGTCTGTGCATTTGCACTGTGCAACTTCAACTACTTCAGGTCAGAATGCAGAGGTTGTTGCAACAGGTTCACCAGAATTTGACCCCATCTCTCCCTCTCTGCAGGGTGTATAAAGATAGTGAACCTCCAGGGGAGGTTGAAATCCAGCAGGAAGTTGTCAGCGGAGCTCACTTTCAACTTCCAAATTGAATCCACAGGTAAAGATAAGAAAAGAGCCACACTAATATATTTTAAATCCCCAAAATATACTGTGTGACATTACACACATACATTACATATATATATATATATATATATATATTGTTATCCCTGTTTCTTTGCAGTTTGTCTTCAAGACAGCGTACTGGCCTTCTGGAGGCATGGTATGCAGGGACGGAGTTTCAAGACCAATGAGGTGAGATTGATCAGGAGTGTCTCTGTGTGTGTGTGTGTGTGTGTGTGTGTTTTTGAGCTCGTTATATCTCATTGGAAAAAAAATGCACAGTAGAGGTGACCTTTGGATCGTGTAAAGAGGTTCGCTTCCAGGCGTCGTGGCTGGATAGTCTGATTAATCTCAGACTATAATAGGATTTTACTGTTGTTCTAGCTGCTGGATTCCTAAAATGTAAGTGGATTGGTGGAGCATGATATTAGATTAATAGTATAGATAGATTTTTCAGTCCTGCAAAATCACATGAAATAGGGCAACATTTTGATATGGGATGCTCCAGTCAGGATTTTTAGGGTGTACACTGATCACCACTTTAATGCGATTTTTGTCGACCAACCAGGAGACAACATCACACTTGTCATTTACTGAACCCTCTGGTCTTGTGACAGAAATGCAGCCCCACTCTTAGGTCTTTTATATCTTATGTTGCACCAGCTTCACACTGTGAAAATATGTATAAGCTAATAATGAAAATAATATCTAACCTTACAAGCAGTGTCCCCCCTTTCCTGCTTATTAAATTTATTTATATCCGGAACAAGAGGTCTTTCTCATCCTATTTCTCCCATGTGTCTGGACATTGTAGAGCCTCACAATTTAAAGTGTCAAAATTCGACTGGAGGTGGATAGGTCTTGCTGTACCTTGTTAAAATGAATGTGGAGCAAAATCCATTCAGTCCACGCATTAATGCGTTCATGCCATGTCGGCAGAGTGGGAAGAACGTGAAAACCTCCGGTTATTCCATCGTGGAAGCCTTCGTATATTTGTCCAAGATGGTAACAAACACCAACTGAAAATGAACTAATCAAAGAAATTATTATATATCATGAATATTTTTAATTAGCTGAATCAATAACTACCTGTGATGTTGTCTTTGAAGCCATTTTGCCACAGGTTTGTTGACATTTCTGTAGTTCTTTTGGCCAAGTGAGAGATGTCATAGCTGTCAGAAAAAAACTTCGTTACAACAAGGAGGCTGATATCCAATAGGCTTCTGGCAATTATTGTCTGTGTGACATGAACATATAACAGACAGAGACTGTCTACACAGTGTTTCAGTGACATTCACTTATTTTCCTCACTTATTTTTAAAGATCATCCTCAACACATGTTCTTTTCAAAATCAGATTTAATTTAATCAGTAGCCCATCAATCAGAGCCCATTTTATTTTGCCACGATACTTAAAACTTTAGGTACCATCCTTTATTTGGACTGGTTTCTCCTGTCAGATCTGACGTTGATTTTGTTCCTCTCTGTCTATTTTTCTCTCTTCCTCATATATTCATCAGATCACCCAGGAGATCTCTGACAGCACACGCATCTTCAGACTACTGGGATCAGACAGGTGAGAACATACACACCCCAACACATACACATCTCCTCCCTTC
This sequence comes from Micropterus dolomieu, assembly GCF_021292245.1. Lineage (NCBI taxonomy): Eukaryota > Metazoa > Chordata > Actinopteri > Centrarchiformes > Centrarchidae > Micropterus > Micropterus dolomieu. Next base: position 22,649,074 of record NC_060164.1, read on the forward strand.
ATACACATTACACACACATTTAGGTCTATGTTAACATCTTCTCTGATGTCTTATCACTGAAGACGTGACCACTGTAGAGATCCAGAGGCCGAGGACAGAGGCCTCACTCTACCCAGGTAAAGTCACTGCTCGCGGGCCACTGCCAGCTGAAAACACTGCCTCTTTCTGTCGGGATCAGAAGCTTTAAGACTGTCTGAGAGGAAGAGAGAGTGTGTCTGAGAAACTGAACAACATTTTTGGGGATTTAACTTGTGAAGTCATGACAGCATAGACACCAAAATCATCATCTTTGTCCAGTTTGATGCTGCATGCTAGCACAATTTTTAACTGACAGTAGGACGTTGTCAGTATCTCAAAATGTAAAAAAAAGAAGTTCTTAAGTTAAATACAGTAAATCCTGTCAGTTTTGTTTCAGGGATTAGTAAAACCTGCACAACATTTTTACCAAGAACTACTTCTGTATGGACTGGATAATTCTGGTGTCTATTGTCTTGTTATTGAGTCCCTTTGAGTAATGATGTGTGAGTGTGTGAGCCTTTGGGTCCCTGTTAAAACTGTATTAACAGCTTTCTCACAGTTTTCCTCAGGGTAAACAGAGTGTACTTTATGAAGGGCTTAGTGTCAGAGTCATCTCCCGCTGCTGCCTTTTTCCAAATAACAGGGCTTTTAAAGGCTTGGATCTCGTCCTGTGTGGGTTGCTGACTGACTGTACACATTGCTACAATAAACCCTGGGTCTTTACTGTGTCTTCACACTTTATATTACTCAGAGTTGCATTTATTTTTGTCAACATGCTGAAGCAGGCTGGCCTGTTCTTTTGTCTTGGATTTATGGACAAAATAAAGATTGATAAATGTTTTGTTACTTTCCCTTCAAGCTAAACTGGATGTTGTTTGTGTGTGTGTTTGTCTTGCAGGGTGGTGGTGCTGGAGAGCAGGCCCACAGACAACCCTACAGCCCACAGCAACCTCTACATCCTGGCAGGCCATGAAAACAGCTACTGAGACACACACACAAACACACGCGCACATAAACACACTCTCTAAACAGCCTACCACTAATGCAAACATCAGAGCGAGCAACCGGGAGACACACTCAGCCAAACCCTATCGCTAACCCACCCAACCTCCTGTCGGCCGCGAAACTGGGAGATAAGCCGTTTGTGGGTGCAGATGTGGATTCCCAGTTGCAGACATTCAAAATGCACCGCAGTGTTACATGTGTATTAGCTAAGCGTGGTGTAGTAGGGCAGCAGGGTGTGGACCCATTTCTGACGGGGCCAGGGTTAAAACCGCTGGTCTGGGGCCAGTATGGGTTAAGTTAGCCGGGGAATCTCCTCTCTGCACCTTATGAGAGCGACTTCAATGCAGAATCCTTCCTGATACCATCCCACCTTCCCACTGCATACTGGGAAAACCGCATCCAGCACAGAAGTCTGACTTCAACACTACTTCTACTACTAGTTCTACACATACAACTACTACTACTACTACTACTACTGCTACTTGCGCTAAAGCTTCACGGAAGAGCCATCTTGCACAGAAAACCTTTCTCTCCTTCACCATCCTTTCCTCTGTCTCCCTCTTCCTCTTTTTTTTTTTTTTTTTTTTTTTTTTTTTAAACTACACCTTTATTTATTGTGGCATGATGTAACTTTAACAACCAGGATGGCTTTCCTGTTTTATTAGTTGTTTTTTTAAAAAAGGATTGAAAAAAAAGACTAAATAGCTTCGCCACCTCTGCTAGCATCGAATTCCGATACCCGTCACCACACCACACAAGTGCTTAATTGACCTATTTAATTGTTGTAAATATAAATGTAGTATTTTTTTGACAGACGAACACTAAAAAAGACTGGTTATGTAGATAGGCGTGTGTATAGTTGCCCTGTACAGCTGTGGAGACAAACGGAGAGAAAGACAGGCGTGGAGGAGTGACGGGGGCGGTAAATTCACTTCCTAGTTCCCTGATCATGTGAGGAGGGTCGGGAAGCAAAGACCCCTGCCGTCTCCTCAGGTGGACAGCTTTAGTAATCACATATTACTCGAATAACAGTCTGGAGCTCAGGATCGGACTGAGCAAACACGGGAAGCAGCACTGATTGGTCATTTTCCTTTTGCATGTGTCACCATCAAATCTTCCTGCTCGTTTGCACCATAGCAACAGTCATCAGGGCAGCGGAGGTTAAAAGTTCTGTTCATTTAAGTTTGTTTCTCATGTTTTTTTTTTTATTTTTTTAATGCTGTTTTTATCAGAAAGCTTTGTTTGTTTTTTTTTAATGCCATTTTTTATTGAACCACTGGTGTTAAAAATTTGCACAGAGAAAAAGGTATTTGACAAACAAATGTGATGTCATTATAATATATGATGTGTGTATGCACAGTGTGCGTGTGTGTGTGTGTGTGTGTGTGTGTGTGTGTGCGCGCGCACGTAGACATAGAATATTCACATACAAGTGCATAATTTACAGATCTGGACTTTAACAAGTGACAGCTGTGTTTCTGCCAGAGGCCACACAGATATTAGAAAAACAAGAAAAAAAAAGGATTTTCACAGAAGGAAAAATGGTTTATATTTATCCAGTAAACTTGGTATATATTACCCGTTAGCCATCTTTTCTGTCATTAAATTTAACTAATGTGGAATTCCACATGGTTGGAGTATAACCATTGGCAGTTAAACCCTCCCATATGGTTCTCCAAAGAGGATAAAACACTAAGAATCATTTTAAAATACTGCTTGATCTATAAAGCTAGGACACGATCACATTTTGGCCAGGTAAAATGTATTTACAGTCAAATGAAGAGCTAAAGGCCCAACTCCCGTTCATAGCTGAGTTCTGTTCTACTAGCCTCCAAAACAAAATGGATTTGTGGGTAAATGGGTGTGTACTACTATGCTGGACACATAAAAAAACAATTATGTTGTTAGCATTTAACATCTCTCAAGTCTTACACAGAAAAACGCGGTTACAGTGCCATTCAATGTTAACATAATTATGTGTATATAAAGAACAATTAATGAAACACATTGAACGATTATTTCTAGTAAAACAGAAGTTAGCTGGCCCAAAAGTGGGGTGGGAAATAACATTTCCAAATATTTTATTAATTTTAGTCATATTTGGAGAACTTCAGCCTTCAATGATGTGACTTTTCACTACATGCATGTAAATGTGCACTGTCGAGTCTACATGTGGCAGTACACTACCAGTCTTTACAAGCTATGACACTCGATGGCTGCTTCAGAGGACGTGAACACTTGTTCAGCTGAACTTAACTCAGATACCATCGCTAAATGTCACATTTTACAGAGCTGAAACATTTGGGATCATTTTTCAAGCGCTTCCAAATTTCTCGTTAAACAAAAATGCTGTTTCTGTTGCCGTCTGGTGGCAAATTTTCACCGCTCGACACCAATCCCTAACCTAAAGTGACCCAATACTGCACTACAATGGAGCGTTACAAATACAGAAGATTTAAATATTTGATATATCATCAATGTGTAAAAACAAAGCTGAAGTCCAATTGACACAATAGGAAAGGCTAGATATGAAGTAAATGGAATAGACGTGTCACCGAGTGTTACCAAGGTGGTTGTAAAGGGGGCATGTAGCTGTGTTGGCAATTTAAGAAAGTGAATGTAACAGCTTTCTGTTCCTCCTTGACCTCTTATTACCCCCTTTGTATAGTGAAATTTGATTTCCTTCCACCGCGCAGAAAGTGAATATGTCATAATCTAAACCTTCGTTACTTCACCCAACATGTGTCCCTCCTAAATTTCAGTGACACCAATGTCCATTCACACTATTTCACTGTGTTTTCATGGGGTTTATTTGTTGATAAATTGATCCTCTCTCTGGATTCCAGCTCCTGATGCTTTACTGCCCAGTTGTGGGGAAGTAGCTATAACAGGTATAGTGTAGTTGGAGCGCTTGAATCCACTGTGAGGATATAAATTATTTGTCTTCTTTTTATCGCCTGTGCGCGGTTTTCTTTCTTCTATAAAATACCCACATAGTGCTGCACTGGGAAAAACCATATTTCAGAAATATCAAACATACAAGCCATTGAGACAAAATGTATCACACATTCCTTTAAATTAGGGCTCAGTTGATGTCAAAGAACATATATTTTACATTTTTAATGTAATGCCAAAATATGTTGTTAAAAGGTTTAATGGCCAAATTCAGATAGATAGTCTACCTCGTGGTATGTCCTAGATGAAAAACACACCAACATGTCTGATTCAAAAGACAGCCATCAACAGCTTATAAGGTTAGTGTTACATGTTCTCTGAGTCTCGTTAAAATGTCTATGTCCTCTCAGTTGATGTTAATAAAACCCTAAAGACAAAGTGAATGAGACATTTCTCTAAAGGTTACTCAATGGGTTTTTTTAAGGCTTTCTTTGTTTCCTAAAACACCCAATTTCTTTGAATTTATTTTGAATTATCAAGTTTTGTTAATTCTCAGATCTCAAACCCAAGAATAAACTTTTCCTGTATCATAGCAGCTCATCATCTAAAATTGTGGAAAGTATGTATTGATTTAGTTGAAACAAAAAACACAAGCAGTCCTAAAATCTCATACCATATACTCCCGTTGGGTTCATATCTTTTAATTTTGGGGGAGAAAAGTGTCCCTTTTGCCAAATAATGAAGTTAGTTTCTGTGGGATTGAATGATGTGTCAATGACTCCTAATTTATGCTGTCATATAGACACATTTAAGTGATAATCCCTTAAAGCGGGTGCCAACATTGGCCTTCTGTTGTAGGTTTTGCGTAAATGATAAAGTCTATTTTATAGCCTCAACTACTCCTGGGTCAAATCACGTGTGGAAACAATTCACAGGGATTGTTTTAAGATGATGTGGGCTCCAGATATGTAGATGTTTTTAAATGGGACACCGATGAGTTATTTGCAAAAGCTGTGTGTACCAGGTCTCCTCCCAATATAAAACAAAACACAAAAAGTCTACTCTGTTCTGTCGCTACTGCATCAGCTTCTGTCTTTTGTTTTCATAATGCAATGCACACATTATGAAATGTATATACTGTAAAATAAAAATGGGTTTGTTTTACATACTGTATAATTGCCTATATTTTGGTTCAGAAGTGTAACAGATTTATGAGATGACAGGTTAACACATTAAAAAGAAGGAACTCAACCATCTGGTGTCTTGTGGTGGTTATTTCGGATGGGCTCACAGACAGACTCACTGTCCCGGGACTGGGACACTTGAATAGAATAGACAGACGTGTGCTTTTTGTACTATAAAACAATCCACTAAAAAGAGGGCTGAACATACAGCTGTTGATTAATTTTGATAGAAAACAAGAACATAATATTGATCTCAATCTGAATCCAGGTCCAGTAAAGTTCATCCAGTTGCAGAGCAACTTTTCCAGTCAAACCTGCCTCATCTACAGGCAAGAAAAGCTTTAAGAGTGTTTTTTATGTGGCTAGTTGAGGCTTGTGACCCTTTAATTAAGCAATGTCCTCTGAGAAGATTATTTCATTTGAGTGAGGAAGAGGTGAAACCTATTAGGATTTCATAAAAATAAAACCATCTTTTTATTTTAATTTCAGCTAACAGGTTCTTGTCTTCACATGGCAGAAGTTGGCATCTTGTACAAGGACCGAACAGTTCATCCTAGTGAAGAATGTGCAGCCTGCTGAAGTGAGTAAGTTACAGGCCATCAGGAGATACACATCTAAAAAAAAAATGTCTATAATGTAAATGTTTGTGTCATGTCACTTTAATGAGCTCGGAATGATAAGAACCTATTTATAACAACATGTACAGTATATCCAAGTCATCCAGCATATAAACAATGGGAGTCCCTTTTTAAAGTCGTGTCATATTTTGATAACCCAGTGATTAAAGGAAAAGGAAACAGCGGAGCAGCAAAATTTATGTTCACAATTGGCTTTATTGAACGTTCTTAATGTCTCTTGATTGACACATTGTCACATTCATCTCTTAACAAAACAGTTCTGTTCAATGCATAGAAATAGTTGTCACAGATTTAAACAAAATGCTTAAACATATAAACCTACACAAATAACAGTTTAATGTTTGCTCTCCTGAGTAAATGCACAATGTAATAATTTCTGGTTATACGCTTAAGACATTAAGCTGACTGACATAAAGCTGGACCAGAGTGAAACCCATTTAAAGAGTGTCAGAGCCTGCTGGGTTGGTGAAAAATAATAAATTCCAATAATGAAAGACAAAGAGAGGAATGCCTGCAAATTAAAAAGAGGCTGTATATTATGTTTGCACAGATTCAAAAATTGGGATGTAAAGAAACACCTTTCTAAAAAGACAAAAGGGAAAAGATGTGAGTTAGTTATCTTATTTTTTTATTAATTTTTTTATAAACTGAAGAACAAGAAGAATTATTTACAGTATGGGGAATCGATAATGTCAAACTATGTCATCTAGTGGTCAGGTTTGTAACCACATTTTCATTGACAAAAAAGTTGAATTTGCTACTTAAAGGTACAGTTTGTAATTCCTTCCTGGCCACATGCTCTAAACAAATAAAAGGCAGCATTTCACCTCCTCCACCCCCTCAACCAGGCTACTCTAAGGCTTATTTCTAATAACATGTAGAGCTTATCTTTATAATAATGAAGTTAAAGGATTGCCAAAATAACAGTGAACATGAGCAAACATTTTTCATCTAAACATCTTTCAAATACAAATCACATTTACACTTGGAAATGATCAGAGGAAATGTTGCTTTGCTAAATGGCTTATACCTGTACAGCATTTATATAGAAGTTGTAAATGTAAAAAAAACAAAGCAACCACATGTTGCACTTCTTCAGTTTGTGTGAACGTTTAAACATGCGTGTAGTACACTTTATATCTTGATCAGTCTGTGACAGTGTTTGTGTGTGTGATAAAGTAGTATTCATACAGCTGTGCCACGGTTTATCTCCAGATGTACCAGTTTGGGAGTTTTCCCCGGTGATTCATGTTCACCATTGTTTTGGTTTTCTGGTGTTTTCTCACCTCCCTTCTCTTTCTTCTCATCACTGCCCCTGTGAGAAAGAAAGAGCAAGGGTAAATTTGATTCTTCCATGTCAGAGTGGTAATATTTTGAAAGGTATTTCAAAAAATTGCATCATTCTCCTTAAACTTTGATGCAAAAAGCTTTTAAAGGCAAAACTTTTCTCTGTTGTTTACTGACATATCTGAGGTGCTTTTCTTTCAATCCTTCCCTCTTCTCACTATCTCTGGTGTCATTTACACTGGGGACGCTGGGGACATGTCCCCACCACAAAATCAGTCATTTCAAGGCCATTGAAAGCCATTTCAAGTCTGATTTTGTCCCTATCACTTTTTGGAAGCATTTGCTAAAAATGTTTTGAAAAATACCTTGCACCAAGAAACGTTAACTAACAAAGAGAACGGTTTAGGTTTGCACAAAAAGAAAGCATGCAATGCAATGTAAATATAGAAGAAACAAATGTGAAATGTCCAAAAAAAGACAAGTTGCTGATTACTGCATTATTTTATGTAATATTTTTATATTAATGAATCAGCTGAATACTTCTTTATATAAATACATTTCCACCATTAATTGGAGCAGAAAATGTCTCCAGAATGCAGGAAATTAAGTGTTTAATGCTCAAAATGTTCTGGGGGAGGACCTCCAGATCCCCCACTCATATATTTCAGCATTTCATATTCATATTCATATTTCTTGTGTTAAAAATCTTCTCATCTTGTTTTTAACCATCGTCAAGTCTCGTGACACACTTGTATCTTAACACCCCTAATTTGAGCCTTTATGTCCCCATCACTTTTCAACACAAAGTGACACCCTTGGCAGCAAACAGTATCAAGCAATTTGTTGTGTTTCCATGTGACATTGTCCTTCTTACTTCTTCTTGAAGAGTTTCTTGAATGAGCTCCTGAATCCTCCCTTTTCCTGCTTCCGACTCCTCTCACTGAAGGTTGTGTGGTTATTCTCCTCTGCCCCGCCCCTCCACTTTGACTCGTCACCCCACGATGGGAACCCGGAGTCCTGGTGGGGTTGATAATATTACATTTACTTCAGTTATGGTTTAATTATATTAGGTATCAAGGGCATAGCTTGATTATAAATGTTGGTGTTGCGGTATGGTATGCCAAGGTGTCCTTGAACAAGATACTAAATCCCTACCACTCGGGGTCAAAAGAGTGTCAGAAACTGATAAACATGTTGATTGGTACAGACAGATTTCATGTAAAGACATATTCGTTTGTTCACATATTTGCTGAAACTCACAATGCTGAGCAGACCATGATGATCGTCACTCTGTTTGTCAGTATCCACTCTGTTCCCCAGGGGACTGTGGACCTTCCGGGATGGCGTGGGACACCCTTTGCTGCCCTTACTGCCCTGGCGCTCCAGCTTGGCATGGCTGCCTAGTCCTGCCCTATTCAGGTGGTCTGATAGAGGACCACCATCCAGGCCACTCACTGTGTTGTCCATCTGCAGGCCGTTCAGTGACTAGACGGTGGAGAAGTAATAGTACGTGTTGATTATTTTTTAACATTTTTTGAGTATCTTTCTCTTTATTTATATAAGCACAAACAACCTCACCTTGCTTTTACGCTGGCTGGCCTGAAGGGGGCGATGCTGATTGTGACGCATCATTACAGCTTCATCCGGAGACACGCACCCTCGGTTGGGCAGTCTGCTGTAACCATTCCCCTGGCTTCCACTGTTGCCAAAGATGTCGCGAGTTGTCGACACATTCGCTGCCATTGTGTGATGTGAAGCTGAGGGGGCTTTGGGGCACTTCACGAAGGCAATGTCGATAGATGAATCTGAAGAGGCAGAGGAGCAGCGGTCGAACGTGGGGACATCATGAAAGGAGCCTCCGTCCTCTTCATATAGGCTCTCCATCCCTGGGGGATCCGGAGGGAGAAGAAACTCTCCAAGAGCATCGGCCAGAGCAGAGCCCGGTTGAACATGACGGAAGTCTGCGGGTCTGGAGGGAAGATGACGCTGGCACGACATGGTCCTCTCAGATGCCTCACTCTCTGGGATACTGCCAAGACCTGAAAGCCAAAGGTTGGTTGACTGGTTGACTGGTGGGGCTATTGTCCCAAAAGCATTTAAGTGACATGGGTTGCACGTCTGTTTCTGCCGAATCCCTACATAGGATACACAAAGTGACATCATGAAAAAACAACAAATAGTTGCAAACTGGGCTACAAAGCCTACAGATCTGACAGCCAGATACCTGTGGGCCAAAATGCGGAGTGTACCAAGTCTTGTTGACCCGAAATATTGTGAGACCTGTGTCCTGGACTTGAGGGATTGATTATTCAAGTCAGGTTTTTAACAGGTTTTTAAGGTTTTTTGCCAAATAATGTCTTATTTCCCTAGAGGTTAGACTTTGGCATGACACTAGCCAGACCTTCCTTTCCAGTGGTTGAGCAGAGTTAAACCCCTGTGTTGGCAAGCAGTCCTTGAGCAAGATACTTCATGAATACCAGCTCCAGGTGTGCTACTCAGAAGGGTTCAATATGCTTGAAGTTTCATCTGAACACATCTTCAAATAAATGTGGTCCTGTTCCAGATAACTACACTCTATTGCGGGTCTAAACGCAATGAATCTTACAAATAGGGACAAAAATATACACTCTCGGACAGTCTCGTACTCGATTGTACATAATAAAAATGCTGGAAGTAGCTGTGTCAAGAATGAAAAAGGAGAGCTGGTCAGATTGTGAGTTTCAGAAAGTTACATTGGTCTAATGTCTAATCAGAAACCACAGAAAGTGGCAATAAGCTTCTGTGACAACAGACCTGTTGGTTTGTGGTTCCGTGAGTCCAGGTCCGGGCTGAAGAACTGGAGCTGGGAGGGCCACTCTGTGTCGTAACAATGAGTTTCGGGATCCTGGTCCCGATCCCAGTCCTGGAAACGATGAGACTGGATCTGCTCCAGGAGACGCTGCTTGCTCCGCCTCACCTGGTTAGCATGTTCTCTGTGAGGGATAGACGGCTCATCAACCCTATTTCCGGCAGCAGCAAGCAACTTTTTACAGGAAAAAGCGCTGATAAACCCTTTGGATGCTTCCTCCTTAGCAACAAATAACATATATATATATATAAGGGAGAGAGTTAAGAATGTATAAATACTCACAGCATGGTACTGCTGCAAGGGTACGGTGAGCCAATATTGTTAGCTTGAATCCCACTTTCCACTGTCTTTAACAGCTGTTTCATGTTAGACCTGCAGTGCAGAACACTGCTTTAGCTTAATTTGTCAGGTTCAAACAGTGAGAATATGTGTTGGTGTACCTCTTAAGCATGTGTGTAATGCTGAATGGTAATCCTGACCTCTTCACCTCCTTGCGGTTGTGCAGCAAAAGCTCCTGGTTGTGCTGGAGGAGGCTGTGGTACTGAGCTGTGAAGGACCTGAACTGCTGGATGCACACCAGCAGCAGGAAGTAGTCTGGGTGCTCTGCGTCTGTCTGCCTCAACAGCCCCTGCACACACACACAGATATATTAACTTATATATTTTCACACATCTTTAAGCAGATACTGTCTTCAAAGTCATGAGCATCAATTAGATATTTAGCATATCTTTCGGTTTCCAGTGTGTGATCATGTATCTTTCTTTATGTATCATCTCAATGTTTAACATTTGCTTTTTATTTTGTTCTTTTTCTCTATATGTATGTAATGTGCTATTTTAACTTTGAGTTTGAATTGACAGTGTGTTGCATTTTAAAGTTAGGTCCTTTAAATGTAAATCATGATCTACACTGCTTAAAGTGTGTGTGTTAATCTCACCTGTAGCAGCAGCAGATATTCAGGGATCCTCTGAACCGGCTGAAGGAGCAGAGTGTAGAGGGAGGGTTTGGATTCGTCACCCGTTATGTCACTCTGATAGAAGCCCAATGCGGCCAATCAGAGTCAAAGGGCAGCACAGGTCGACCAATCAGGATGGAAGAAAATAACCACTTAGTACAGCAATGTGATTTTATTCAAATGAAAGGTCTGTAAATATTACACTCAAAGAGGGCTGGAATTTACTTTTTGTGGCTACTAGATATTTAAGTTACCAGCCAGTCAAACATTTCTGAGAACATAGAAGACTCATCAGACTAGTTTTAGAATTGCAGGGATGCTGGTGTTCTCTGCCATTAGTCGCAATAAGTCGTAGAATATTTTATGTTTCATATTGTACCATAAGCTTTGACATGTTATGTCCTTTCCTGCCTGCCCTGTCTTGCTACTATCTCTAATGCTATACACATGTCATGTCATATCACAGGCTGTCACGTCGCTTCCTGTCCTGATGTCTCCTGCACTGTCCCCATCCCTTATGTGTTACCTCCAGGAAGGCAGAAGATTTCACAGAGCTGGAGGAAAGCATGGTGACGACTGACAGACAGTCCGGAAGCTCCTTCAGGTAGGACACATAAAAGTCCAAGAAATCACTCTGCAGGGAGACAGAGAGAGATCCTGTCTGTGTTTGCATGTACGTTTTCATGCACCATCCACGCACACTTTCTACTTTCTCCTCCCTTCATTGTCAGTCTTTTGAGACTGATTAGACTGTAAACAGCAGATCATGATGCCCGTGTGTGGATAGAAAAACAGTTAGACAAACACAGTCGAGCTTAATGTAAGCTTCCAGCTGTCATTCAAGTTAACTATTTAAAATTTTGCTGATTTAAAACAATTCACTCATTTGTTTTATGATATTTGTGTTCTGCTGAGGTGAGATATTTTCAGAAACCTCACTGGAAGTTTCAGGGCTCCCTCAAATTCCCATTAAATATAAGCACATACAACAACCTAAACAAATAAAAGACCTATGAAATGAAAATCAAGGAAAAAAACTATTTCAAAAAACAGTATAATTACATATTTTGACATAATAGAATGTTTTAAAAATATAAAGCTTGTAATTAGATGATTCCTGTAATTTCTTTTCTGCTATTTTTCTCCCTCAAGCTCAATGCAGGAGGGCTCATAATACATTGTGAATCTGCATTTATATTTTCTAAATAGGCAGGTGTTTCTACCAATTACTGCATTTCCCCCCATTCACTGTAATGAGTCTATTCTATTAAAGCCAATTATACATTCGCTTTGTATTGTATTATACTCCAGCAGTGTATTGCGTCTGCTTTTGGCTTTCAGCTGATGTTTGGATGCCACTAGCACCTTTCTATATGTTACAACACAATATAACCTTGTTTTTTACTTTCGGTAAAAGATTTTTGATACTTTAAATCCATATGTCCCTGGAGCATTTAGATTTTTACACTACTGACATTATTGTGGCAAATTGAATTCCTAATGTTGTCTGGCTGGAGGTCCCCTGAAAAGAGGGGGGAAAGGAAGTCCTGAAGTGCACTCACAGGTTTTCACAGAAATAAAATGTTTTATATATACAAAAATCACCATTTAGTATATAATGCCTGTAGGGGTTCAAGTCTTTCTGAGAATTTTAATTTTGTCACATAAGGACTAGTATTCTTATTTTGTCATCAGTTATTTTGCACACTGATTACTAGAATCATTCTTGTCTTTGTACTATATCTGTATTCCAGCTCTCAACATGGCTCTACTGGAATTTGACATTTTATTTCATGTCCGTCATGGCTGCCAAAGCGTTTCAGAGTCATTATAATTGGCCAGTCACAAGACCGAACCTTTTGACCCTTCCATATTAACTAGACTGGAACAGCAGTGAGCATTGTGAATGTCAAGTTTTTGATTTACAAGCAAGTAAACTTGAGGTCCAGATCTTTTATATAGTATAATATAGTTGTTAAAGTCGCCACAGGAATACCAGATACATCAACAATGTGCTGATTCAATTCTGTGGTCATTTTAGAGGCTGTGGTTTGTGGTGGTGGTGGTGTATTGAACAGCATTATACAAAAAACATTTCTTTAATATATTTTCCACAGTGGCCAAACACAAAAAAAGGGCACAGAAGTGAAATGATCTGTTGCAAATGCAGGGATAGCGTGGTCACACACAGGCTGTATTTTTCAGTCAAGCTTTTTGCTTTTAAAAAGGGGGGGACATGCATCTGTAACACTTATTGCCAACAGGTGACACAGGTGTCAAGATTTTAGAGGTATTTATTTTGTTTAGCAGTAGATGGTGCATATTGACATGTCTTCATAAATATCAGCAGAAAACAATCGTCTGGTGAAATGCTTCCCTATTATGTGTTAATAATGTACACACAGTTTGGAGACTTAACACCAAAATGAACAGCTGAATATTGTTTGATGAATCCAATCTCAGGTTTAAAAAAAAAAAAAAGAGAATAACTATTCCAGTATAGTTTGATACTGATGCAACTGCTAATGTGATTAAAGCTTGCGGTTTTCCTTACTGCAGGCCAATACGGCGCCTGTATGCAGACACCAGAGCAGCAACCCAAGCTAGCACAAGTATCTTTATGGACTATCCAAAGCAACTGAACTTGGTTGAAGATCATTGTTAGTATTTCAGGATTTCTAATATCATCAACCAAGTCCAGTTGCCCTTGATTTTAACCTTTGGATAACTATGACCTGGAGGACTGAGAACCTTCACAGACATCTTTATGAACTACTGTCTGTGGGTCAAAAGTAATTGCTACTTTTTGACCTCACATTGTTCAAACAATTCTAACATTCAAACTCAAATTCTGTGTTTGTTGTTTACCTCTTTGCTGGTGAGCCTCATAAACACATCCCCCATGATGCCTTGCCACTGGCTCTTGAGCACACGTTCCTGGAGAGTATGGAGGAGCTCAAGGTGCTGCTGGATCAGAAACCTGAGAGAGCTGGGAAATGGACTAAAGACGGCGAGAAAGAGAGAAGAGGAGAGGATAGAAATCAATTACAGAGACTACTTGAATGAAATAAGTTCTCTTACAGAATAATTACATAAAAACTGACTTTTTTTTGGAGACAAATTTTGTCATGTTGAAGAGACGACTTAAAAAGGATGCATTTTCAGCTTCCAGAAACGGCTCATATACAGAAGTTATTGTAAACAACCTTCATCTTTGTACTTTTATATAATATACTAAACTTCCTGGTAATTATTGTACCATCTTGCGTGACAGACATCTGGCAGCAGACAAATGAGGTTAAAACAAATGCAATAATTTACAAATCCCATTGGACCTGCTTCAGAATTTGCACCTTTTCATTGGTGCTGTTTGTCACTGGAAACATGTGTGCTGAAATAAACACTGATTACATTAGCAAGCTATGTAGAGTCTTTTAAAAGAGTGTCCTCTCTGTCTCCCTGGTGTTTATAACCTGCTTTTATTTGATTAGTTTATTTCCTGCCCCCCCCAACCCACCCATCCCTACCATAAACTCTTAATTTAGGTCAGTAGCCCGGCTGGAATAAATTCTGAGTGTAGATCTGTGTGTGAGTAAGAGAGCAATGAGAGTCTGTGTAGATCTTTTCAATATGAGATAAGGTTGGCGATGTTTGAATCATTCTGTGTTTCCATTGGTTGTGTGTGCAACTTCTTAAATGTAGTGTTTAAATAAGACCTTTCTACAGAGACAAAGTTTAAATCTTTTCTCCTTATTAAACAACCTCCTTAGTCATTATTATTTAATTTCATTATTGTCTTTTAATGATGTCCATAATAGATTTCAGTTTGTGTGTTCACAGACTTACCGTTTGTCTTTGGGAGTGAGCGCTTCTGATCCATTGAAAGAGATGTTAGCTTTCAGTAACAGAGATAAGTGGGACACATAAACTCGCTCTGACTCCAGCAGCTCCAGAGCAACTCTCTGTCTCTTATCTGCACACACACACACACACAAACAGAAACACAATATATGTTTAAACTATGTTGAGTTATATATACAGTAAGTAGTCTATGAGGGGTTTTGTGATATGGGCTTTCGACTACGTCATCTGTGTTGACCAAAACTATATTTTTTGCCATATGTAAATAATGATGACATTTTGGGAAATACACTTATTCTCTTTCTTGCCGAGAGTTAGATGAGAAGATCGATTCAAAATCTGTCCGTTCAAAGCTCAAGCAAGGAGACAGTTAGCATTGCTTAGCATAAAGACTGGAAACAGGGGGAAACAGGTAGCCTGGCACTATCAAAAGAGAATAGATTCACCTACCAGCAGCTCTAAAGCTCACTAAATAACAAATCATATCTTGTGTGTTTAATCCGTACAAAAACCAAATGGCAGTTTGTGGTTTTACGGGGTATTATTTCTTGACAGAGCGTTGTGACTTCCTGTAGCCTCCTCTGGTTTACTAGCAAGTTCACAACTCCAAGAACAAGATAATGTGTTAATTAGTTAACTTTACAGGCACTTCAGGATGGATAGTGTTAGCTTTGAACAGAGCCAGTCTAGCTGTATCCCCGTTTCCAGTCTTTATGCTAAGTTAGGCTAACTGTCTGGGTTTGCTGTAGCCTTACATTTAATGGACAGATAAGGAGGATATTGTTCTTCTCGTCTAACTCTAAATGTAGAACTATTTATTTTAATGAATGGGCATGTATTGTGTGTTGTGGCCTTAGTGAGCAAACTATTAAGTATTAGCAGCAGTTAGCACTCCTAGTGGTTCTAGTGATAATAGAAGTGCAGCAGCAGTATCATTATTAGTTGCATTAATACATATACTTCTTACTGTTTTCAGTCGTGCTGTTGGGTGTCTCTGTGTCATCTCTGCTGTTCTTCCTCTCTCCCCATGCTGGAAATTTGGATGGACAACCTCTCTGCTGCTGCTGAACCTCATGATCAGAGGTGGAGGCTGCAAGACACACAAATGTGAAATGACTCTTATAGGTCTGTCATATATTTTTCTGCACTTCACCTTCTTCACACACGTACACAGTTTAGTGTGCAGACATGAATGATACATACACATATTGACTCACTCTGTGTGGATGTGGTGCTCCTCTGTGGTGACCCGCTATGTGGCAGACTGGAAAAGAAGTGTTGAATAACACCAAGGTCTGACTGACTGGGCACACAGATGTGTTCATCCCCTGATGCCGTTAGCACATCTGCCTTGGAGCTCTCTCTGCATTTGAACCGATCAGCAGCAGAAGGAGAAGGAAAAGATGATAAAAACAACTTATTTGCCAAGTCACACAACACAGTTTTTGCATCCCTGCCAATAAGTATTTGTTTGGGGAAATCAAAAGCAGCCCTGGAGCAATTTTACAGTCTTGGCCTTGCCCAACTGCACTTTAATGGCATTAGTAGACGCTCTAGAGCTGAGATAACAGGTAAAAATGCAAATAAGTTAGAAGAATGCAAAATGTGTACATTAAATATAATTTAAATGTATTTTTGTGGATGAAACAAATGTGTGTAACTACAGTGGCGATACATCGACCATTGTGTCCCTGAGCAAGACATGTAACCCCTAGTTGTAAAGTTACCCCTAGTTATAAAATCTTCAGCTAAATTACTAATTATTATTACCACAGTACATCCTTATTATGTATGTTTCAGCCCTACCTTTGTGAAACAGAGAGGATATCTTTGGTGTTTTCTGTCTGCAACAGTTCTATCCTCTTCTGCACCTCTCTCTGTCTGCTGGATACATCCTTTATGTGGAAAAACACCACATTCAGCTCCTCCTGCAAGCAGATTATACCAAGGAACTGCATTAGTGTAACTGCTGTAAACTGATAAGAGTTTGCATTTTACAGTGTGAGCCGCCGGGTCAGATTTAGAGAGAAATCTGCTGGATAGCTTTAGGGCACAAATCAAGAACAGGGCATTTTTCTTCCAGGGCAGCTAGAGCCAATGCTTTTATAGTTTTGTGATGTCAGATGGTGGAATAAATTACTAAAGCAGATAGGAAAATCACTTCCAACATGGGAAACGTTTTAAGTAAAATACATATTTATTAAGAATTGGTGGGATTTACAGGAAATAGCTTCTAAATGTCACTAAAACTACAAAATACAGCTGCTATCACATAGTTTGCCAGTTGTATGCACCTTTTGTGGTGTGGTAATCATGCTAAATATTATACAGCTTACACATTTCTGATACTGCGGGCATGTGCTTGTATGTCCAACTCTAACAACCTTCCATTCAATGCCACATATATAGCCATCATAAAAAATATACCACATGCCTGAAATATCTAAAAATGTGTGTGCAGATGCAGCATGTGAAAGTCAAAAAAACGTGTCTGAAAAAGTAGCCTTTCTGTCTAAATGACATTAGTTTTCACTTTCAGTCAGATGTTCTAAATTACGTTACAGCAGTCTCATCACCACACCAAGAAAAGACTGTGTGTAAGTTTGTGCGTGTGTGTTTTTAACTGTGTGGCGTTCTCCGCACCTTGAAAGTGTTGAGTGAGTTCTTGAGACTCATTATCTTATCATCCACATCAGTCTGATGGGCCTGGAGCTTCTCCTCCAGACCGTGATCCCGCTGACGCAGCTCGCACAACTCCGTCAGGGCATTATGGAGCCCCTCGCGCAGCTCGGCCACCAGGCCCTGCAGCTTCGGCACAAGAAGCAATGGAATTCATCTATTCAGCAGCATGTTTTGGGCAAGTTGACTGCTTCAAATGAAATTTAATTCTTTACTCTCTTTTAGCACTTTATGATTTCTTTATTATATTATTCTACTGGAAGTAGTTTTTATTATTCTTTAACATCCTCTTTTCTTTCCAGTCTTTTAGGTCTATAAATCTTGCCTTTCCATCAGTTATTGCAGTTTTGTTGCATCTTCTTTTGTGGAGTCTTTTAGAATTCGCTTTCAACAGCCTATACCTGAATTTACTTTCCTCTACCCTTCATGATCTTTAAATTCTTACATTCTGTACAGATAATTATTTATTTAAAAATAAATCTCATTTTCTCATCGTTTCTTAATAATATCACGTAAGTAATGGATTCTTTATCCGCCTCCTCTTTTCTCTGCAGTTAGTCTTAGTTTTCATTATAGCTGATTGAATTTATTCAGCAGGGATAACTGAATCAGCTCATGGGAACATAGCATGGGCTGAAGCAGCTCTTACTTGTCCAATCTTTTCATCGCTCTCTTGTTTGCTCTCTCTCCCTCAGTCATGTGAAAAACATCAGGCAGCAGCCTGAATGGAGCATCTGTCCTGTGTGCCTTCTGCTTTTCTTCCTTTCTGATGTTATCAATGCTTGTCAGTGCTACTGTACGCCTTTACACGTGGTGGTGGTGGTGGGGGTCTAAAGATGCTCTACAGGATGAGTTCCTCATGGATTTCATTGTTCAATTGCAAGTTAAGATAATGTTGTGGTTGGTTCCCTTGAATAAGTAAAATAATTTAAATGCTAAAATGTTTAGATTTTAATAAAGACAAAGTGAGTAATAAGTAAACTTTACTAGCCTCGTGTGACCCATTCAGAACTTAATTTAAAAACAATAATATTAAATTTTGGGCAGATTTTGTGAGTTATGAGATATGATAACAAAACTAAAACTAAAAGCCCCAAAAATAAGCTCAAACAATTATCAACACTCATTACACCATCTTAACATAAAGGCATAATGAGTCATTTAAAGTTGGCCCTGGCTCAAGAGCGAGCAAGCAAGAGCAGCTCGGTCAAACAGACACACAGACCTGAAGCTCTTTATTTATCCGTAACACAGACAGAGAGCAGAGGAGAGAGACCGCACTGTAACCTGGTCACTACATTTTCCTGATCTCACACACTGCCCAAAGGTTGCCACCCAGAAATGCAACCAAACACAGCGAAATACACACCACATGCACTATGATTAGAGGAGCTTGGACATTTTTGGGCATTTTCTCTGTAACGCTGCTCTCAAGCTGAGTTAGCGCCATTTGTAGCTTTTTGTTATATAAAGTGACTCTTGTGACACTCTTGGAAGCTCAACCCTATTTCTTTCACTAATAGAAATTGTTAGTCTGAGAAAATGCCACATATTCATTTTTGGTAAGACACATCACTGTCTCCTCTGTCAGAGAATTGAGTTGGCAACAGATATTATTTTGTCTGTAGGTTGCTTGTTTGCAATTCTTGCTGTGGTAGAATTTTCTCATGGTGGTCAGTGTTGAAAGATATCCAAGTTAATTTGTCCTGTCAAACATAAATCACATATGTAAAGAAGCATGAGGCACAGTGTGTCCAAACTTCAAAGCAGTGGCTGTTGAACTGCAGAGTAGCATTTCTACTGTTCTATCCAAGAATGTCAAGAGAATTAAACTCCAGACAGCATCTCACATGATGAGATTGACATTTGACCTTTCTGTGACTTGACCCTAATCTTTTCTTGAGATCATGATATCACATGTCACATGGTCACAACTTTGTAAAAGAAAATGCCAGCAGGTAAATGCTACTACCTGCTAGCAGCAGGTGAATAGCAGTTCAAGAGCGAAGTGAGTTTCGCAAAAGCAGTCCCCACAAAATGTTTCAAATGTAAGAAAAGAGAGAGAAAATATTACTGGACTCCTCTGTTCAAAGTGTGCGGTACCAGCTGTATCAGAGTTGGTTAATGACATAATGACTGAGCCATTACACCATAAGGTTACTTTTGTTGTGTGGAAAAGAAGAGTTCTCGATTACCTGAGCAATTTCTAGGTTTGCCTCCTCCACATTTTCTTCTTTAACTAAAATAAAAAGCAAAACACAACAATAAACTTAGTTAGGTATTCACTTTGGTGAAAATGTTGATTGATTACACAATATAATTACTATATTAATAAACAGACATGGTAGCCCATCAGGGTGGGCCATTCATACCTTGGATAATAATATGTTATGCAAACATAAAACTGGAGACATGTAATTGAGAAATGTTATGTAATTTGACATTGACGTTTGCTTAAATGTCAGCAAAATACTATAGACTCTGAACCTTACTGTTGTCGCCACAAAGACCTTATTCATTAAATTTTAGTCATCTATTTAATGACTTATTTATCTATTTCTAAAATCCAACCTGTTGGCTCATGTTATAAAATGCAGTGTAAAGGCTAGTTAACACTGTTGATGCAATGGACTCAGAGCTTTTAAACTCACAGGAATACCTTTCCCAGACTCCTGGTCCATAAACCTTCTCAGTTCAAGGAACACAACCAAAATGATTTTGAACCATATGAATCATTAGACACAAATCTAAACATATTCTTTATGGAGTGACCAATATTATAGTGAGATGTTAATATCATAATATCTGCACTGAACGATCTTGTCAACCACAAGACGAAAAGGTGTTTAAATCCATTTTATCTATATTTATAGAGTGAATTCATGTTTTTCGAGGTAATCGTTGTTGGTTCACATTTCCATCAAAACAGAAGAATAAATCTAAGGAGGGTGAGTATCTGCGTGCAATTTGTTAAAAGGTGAAAACAGTACAGGGTTCATAACAAATATTTTATACCACAGAAGTCAAGATTAGAGCAGTGCTCACGTGCCAGTCCTTCTCAGAAGAGAGTAACTATACTCAAGAACAAGCATCATTTTTCTTTCCTTTCACTCCTGTCTCATTTGTCTCTCATTTTTCACAAATTTGTCATCATTCCTGTGACTTGTGGTAACTTTAAGTCTACAAGTCTCATAATAATTGTAAGTGGAGCAGCTGCCGAAAGTGTCTCCGATGGACTGACATTTATTTCTAGTGATTTCTAGTTACTACATTTTGACTGAATTCTTTTTATGTTTACAAAATTACTTGGCTGCTGGAGGAAAGTGCTGCACAAGGAAATTCAGATTCTTGATGGATTTGATGATTTTTTTTAATGCAGCACATTTTGGGACAATTTGCTGGTTGTATAAAAGCACAATACGTTTCTTTGTTGTGGAAATGATGAGGCTGCTGCCAACATTGCTGAGGGTCATCTGGAATACATACTTGCCAATTATGCATGATAATACATGTAAGAACCCGCATGATGCCATGTACCACATATGTAACACTTCTTGACTGTGAAAGAGCAAAAGAAAGAATATACAGTGTCTAACACTGGAGTTTCTATCCGCAGGATATACAGTATGACAAATGTCCTCACAGCTTGGCTTTGTGCTATTGGCCTCAGTTGTTACAGGCCAGAAAAAGCTGGAGGAGAGATATCAACATTACAACTTACTATACCAGACTGACCTTAAACTTAAAGACAAAAATGAGGAAGCATTACCATTCCCAAACCTGAACCCTTATCTCCAAGAGCATCTGTTCAAAAGTTACAGAATAACAGAGTCAAAGTTTTTTGACACCTGTTTTACCTTCTGACACTTCCTCCGTCTTGTCTTGTGTATCTGGTTTATCATTCTCCATGTTTAGGTATCCTGTCCGGTCTGGTCCAATCTATCGTCTGGTGCTTATCTCCAGCTCACGATGACTTCAGTCCGCTCCTCTGCGTTGTTCTTTTCCTGTGAACAGCCCTATCCTTTGCTGTGATCCCTCACTTTCTCTCCTCCATAGCATGTGAGTCCTATGATTTTCCATTTGCACAAAAAGGCCCTTGTCTTCAGAGACTAGAGGGACAGAAGGCAAGATCAGGAGGAGAGAGAAATTTGGTCGTCATACTGCCAAATACTGTAACTAACTCAGCTCATTAGATTTAAGGAGGGGTGACTGGTTGTTAATGATGATGATAAACAGGGCACCACTGATCAGTGTAAGCTTGCAATGGAAAAGCCAGTTATTGCAGTGGGTAAAAGTTGATTGTAGTCCCCTGCCAGTCCAAAAACGTGTCAGTATAAGTATGTAATAATTGCTGCAGTGTCAAGTCTGTGTAGATGCAAAGAGCTGCACAATGTCACCAACATTATCATTCATTTGGAGGTGTGTCTACGCAGACAAAACATTTTGGTCCAATATTCACTCTCTTTTTAGCTCTGGTTTTGGTCTCCACCAACTCCTCAGAATAAATATCTGGGTTTTTGCTAAATGCTTCACTGTGTTCACCAGCTAGTTGCTACTGTTTCTGTCTGCTGGTGGGTGCTGGGCAGGCAGTGTACAGTGGGAAGAGTTTATCAGAAAGGTTTCTTCAAAACAGATTCCTGCTATGATAGGAAATGATGTTGATGAGAGCCGTGAGAGTGAACCAAAACAGTGACGTTGTGGGCTGTAAAATGAAAACAATGAGGTGAAAGATGGTATAAAACTCTGTAGAGTTCAGTAGTAGAGTGATTATTCCCTGTGGGTTCATTACTACAAGTGACCCCTTTCAGATTACAAATTATCATCAGGCCCATTGCCAATAAAAAAATATTTATAAGAGCAGCTTTAAATGATAAGCTGCTCTACCAAAAATCCATTGTTTAGTAGGCTATTAAATACTAGTCAACCCTTGTAGATTTGAAAGACAACTGCAGCTGTACTATACTTGAATTCAAGTCAGTTAAAATTGTTTCCAATGATGACCAATGAGTTTTCCCTTAGAACATTAAGGTAAACCACTCATGCGGCTTAATCCATTTCAATTCAAACTTTTGCCAAAATACCACTAGTCATGGTTATATTTGCTCCTCAAGTTGGTACAGAAGACTGCAAATTCAGCTGTCAGTCAGACTAAGAGTGAGGTGAAGAACTGGGCTGATATACTACTGAGTCTTGATTAGTGGAATGCAGATCAGGTGTGCAGGTGGAGAGCCAGGGCCAGAGTGGGAAGCCACGCCCAAAAAGGCACACAGACAACACAGAGAGACACAAGGGATCGGGAGGAGAACTGCAGAATCTAAAGGAAATCCCATTAGGAAGAGTTTCTCCTCAACCAACACGCCAAATAGTTTTTGGACAGAAAAGCAGTTCATGGTTGTTCACTCAGACCTGTTGTGTAGGGAATTTCTTAAAAACTAACATCCTTATCAGTTCGACAGTTCGAAAGATAGATGTTACCCTCGTGTGTATGCATGTGTTAGCCTGATCAATTTCACATCCTCTTGCCTCATGGCTGACAGAAGCCTGTGTTTTTCTCTCTGACCATGTCGGTAATGCGCGGTTTCGGAAGTCTATCTGTTTGTTCCTGCCTGTCTGTCTCTTTTCATATCTACAGTATGTTTCTTTTTTCTCGGTGGAGACAATAAAGCCCGGAGACAAGACAAACAGCTGAGCGGCTCCTCATTTCAACAACAAACCTGTGTTTGAAGGTTACATCATTCCCACACATCATCTGATTCGGTGGTTACATGTGAATGTGAGCTTAAGAGAATGAACTATCCATTGCTCTTTGCACAAAAAACAAAAACAAAACTTGTCTTATTCACCATAAATTAAATGGGATTTAGAGAAAAAGTTATTTTGATGATTTTCTTATGAAAATAGTGTCATGTAACTAAACCATGAGTTCAAAACAGTTATTGTTGTTGTACAAGTCTTTTACCTTATCCATAACTCCATAACTCAATGGAGTATGCTGCCTCTTTATTTCAGATAGAGGAGGAAAGAGCTGTATAAGGCTAATCCTACTCTTTCTTATTTGCCTGGAGAAACCATGCCTCAGACTGTCCAGTCTGTTGTGCAAGGCGACAATAACTCTGGCCTTTTCTTATGTAGACCTGCCCATATGCACTACATCTGTTTTCCTAACACAGAAGTTACAGCATGAAATAGGAACACTTTTGTCAGACAGTTATAATAAGCAAGCCGTTGTGTCCTGGATTCTTGATCTGAGTCTAATATGATTAGATAGAAAACAGGAACCATGAGGTTCACGATGGTAGAAAGGTCAACTCTTTCCTTTCTTTTTCACAGCTGAAGACACTGCCTTAGTGTGACATTTCTGCACCTCTATAAACAAGATGGGCATATATATTAAAAATATTACCTTTCCATTCAATGCAATTTACACAAACTCAAAATTTACCATAAATCATTCATCCTCAGCACTGCTCTATTGAATATAGTTTATTTCTGTCTACCATTTTTATTATTGATTTTATATGTATATTGTCTGCTACGTAGAAGAAGGAAGTTACAAACTCAATTTCACTCTACAGCTTGTTGACAAATAAATCTACCTTGTACACTGTATAAATTTGCCAGGGCACTGCAACTGGATAAAATCCTGCAACCACCTGAGGAGCCTTACTATTTTGTTTTTTTATTGTCCCTTAGTGGTGCAAATTACCAAACAAATTTTCAATTTATTAAATTACTAATTTGTAGATGCCAGACAGTCCGGACCTTCGGGGACCCCTATGGGCCTGGAGCCCTGGGGTAGTTGGCCACTTCTCGAATCAACAACTGTCTGACAACAATTAAAACCTTATTTGTTATTATCTGGTCACTCATCATACTTGTTCAATAAAATGGTAATCTGATAATTAACCATCAATGTTTGTTTACATTATGTTTTTACTTACACTTTCAGTTTGTTTTTGCACCTGCAGTCAGGACCATAGACTTTGGTCAGGACCGGGGATAAGATGCTTCCCTTTAGCGTCATACTTCCGGTCCGGTGCCACTCGTCACGTGACGGCAGTTAGCTTTGTAGCTTGGGGAGGCTGCAGTGAAGTTTGTGCTGCTGTGTTTCATGTTGTTGTTTTGTTAGGTTTAGTCTGTGATGCAGTAGACCCGTTTAAAAGGTCTTTGTCAGTTAACCGTTGACTGAAAGATGGAGCGGTACGGGTCGGACACGGAGGGGGACGAGCAGGAGACACCGCTGCTTCACCGAGGACACGAAAACAAAGTCCAGAGAGGTGAATAAAAACATCTCCAGCCGGCCTAGCTAACGTAAACGTTAACGCTTCCGTTATTCCCCTCAACGAGGTTCATTTCGGGGAACGTTGCTGTATTTTGCCTTTTCATTGGAAACGAAGCAGGAAATAAATATCTCTCCAAGTTAACGTTAAGTTATGTTTCCTTTATTTAACGGTTTGGCCTTTTGGCGGTTCTTTGTTTACAGATATTAACGTTAACTAAAACACCTGCAAGATATAATGTAATCTAATAGGACACGGCTAAAGCCCGTACCTAATATATAGATTCACATCGCTCAGAATATAAACACAACATTATATTATCAGCCAAAAGCGTCAGTAACAATACAGTTATTATTTCAGGACCATTGTATTGAATGACAGTAAGTTGCACTTTACAGTTCACACAGTCTTGCTGTGCATCAGCCGATGTCCGCAGCTAAGGCTGATCATGACAGTGTTTGCATTTACCGCCACTACACAAGTTAGACTTCACCACTGTCAGCGAACTATTTTACAGAAAGCTTTTCTTGGAGGGTGCACGGTTCTGTCACTCAAGTTAAATAACGTTAGCGTTCTCTCCACTCCTGCTGACACACGCACAAATAGTCTGAGTCACGAGTTTAGGGCAGATGTCCCTGACATCATAAGACAGATCTATCTGAATTATGAGACATGTCATGCAGTTTAAAAGTGTGGACATGAAGAAAGAGTGAGAAACTGAGAAACAATGTGTATTTAAGTGTACTGAGGATCCAGCTGTGTAATGTTGTCTTGTTTAAACATGACTTATTGAAATAAGCCTAAATGTATGTTCTCTGTAAGCTTAGCAACCTGCTAGGTAAGGACGCTGGAGTTTGTTGTGCCATTATCTTTTATATAAAGACTGAGAAAGAATGTGCTGCCCAGTTTTAACAGGAGCACTGTGGTAGCAATGGTTTACATAATGATAGTCATACCTGCAAGTAGTTTGCACCTTGTGCAAAATCTAGAGACCAAAGTTAAGTTATGTAAATAAACAGGACAAGATATGGAAATAAGATTCTTAAATGAACCACTGAAACGACTTGTTCTGCTGAATGACAGAAAAATTAATCAGTTATAACTTTTGTAAAATGTTTACATATTAGTTTGATCAAGTTAATATATCAAACAATTACAGTTTACTACATTTATTAGTGTAAAATTGTTCTGTTTTTCATAATAGATACTACTGTGATGGGCATTTACTTTCACTTTGGTGTTTTCTAATAAATTACATGATCGATATAATTGCAGATGTGTGGATTCATAGCCCTAAATGGGCTATATCGCGTAAGTAAACAAAAAAGTACACAAGCAAAACTTTCAGATCCAGTTTGGGGTTAAAAATTACTAGCCTAACAAAAGGTTTCCATGTTCATTTCTGTACTGTGACAGAAGAGATAACTATTCTCATGCTGTATTGATAATGTACCTCATCTGTTTGTAATGCAACTATTAACTGTAGTGCACCTACAGCATAAACTGCCACAGATGCCTCATTGCTGTCTTTTCTCTCTCTCCCTCATCTTGTAGCCCCAGCATGCTGTTCGTCACGCTATGGCCTGGCGTTGCTCTCCTCTTTTGGCTTCTTTGTGGTCTACTCCTTGCGGGTGAACCTCAGTGTGGCCATGGTGGACATGCTTAACAACACCCAACAGTCCAACGCCAACCAGAGTAGGTCAGTGTGTCCTGCTCATGCCAACCCTGCACGGCCCCAACACAACCACACGGTGAGTGAGAAGCTGAGAAAACTGGTCGAACTGTTTCACGCATGCTGGAACGGTTGCCAGTTAAATTTGTACTACATAACAACATTTATTGCCTGAAAAGACTAAAGCTAGAATTAAATCCACTTCAACTATAAGCATTGAATAACTTAATTGCAGCTGATCACAAATAGTTAGCCTTTAGTATGTGATTTCACTCCCCATTGTGTGTTTCTTTGGTGGATATTTAGATTCTTGTTCTGTTAAAATGATGAAGGCTGAAAGAGTCTGGGCGATCATCACACCACAACCCATTTCAGACTCACAAACTCTTGTTGGCAGGCTTCAAAATGTCCCCTTGGATAGTGCTACAGCCATGTTTTTCCGTACTTGTCTGCTGGAAAAAACCTACACATGTCAGGATTATGTGAATCAGGAGACTGCATTGACATTTGGTAGCAGTTTGTCAGTCTTGGAAAAAATTAATTTGGGACAAACAACTTTCTGGACTGATGTACAAATGAAGCTGTTTCTTTTTGTTTTTTGTCTATTATAATATTGGAACACCAGAAATGGTAAATTACAGTATGTCACCACTATGCTTAGAAAAAGTCAGTTTGAATATGATCTGTTTTGACTTGCATACAAATTTATCAATAGCTGATTATATAACATTCACTAATTCCTGAACAAAACACTGCTACAATCATCCAGAAGTGTTCTCGCAACGTTAGGGTTAGCTTACCATGTGTTACCATTAATGAGCTGTGCACACCACTTCTTTACGGACATGACTTGACATAACAAGGCTAGCACAGCACTTCAGTTTTAGTGTCAGCATTGGTGATGTTTAAACACTACCTGTTAGAGGTGGACTGCGGAACTGTATGTAGAGGAACATAAAGTCAGAGTGAAAGTACAGACAAATATTCACTTTTTATTCAGTAAGTCTTCATAGAATTTGATCTAGTTTTCAACCCCTCCCCTCACAGGCCAGTGTGTACAACTGGGACTCTCAGACGCAGGGCTGGATCTTGGGCTCCTTCTTCTATGGCTACATCCTGACACAGATCCCTGGGGGCTACCTGGCCGGTCGCTGTGGACCCAAGTGGCTGATGGGCTTTGGAATCCTGGGAACTGTAGTTTTTACACTGCTCACCCCCGTGGCTGCTGATCTGGGTGCAAGCTACCTCATTGCTGTCAGGGTGCTGGAAGGGATAGGAGAGGTAGGTGATCAGGTTTTTTAATTCTGACGTTAAAGGTGTCACTGATAGTAGATTTTAAATTATTTGTGCAAGACTGTACCAGAAGCCTCAGCTGTACTGCAGCCAAATTGTTGTTGTATTAAAATTTATCTGAGCACACATACTCAAGTGAGTGTTTAATAATAAAATGTTAATGAAGTTACAATAAGCCAGACAAGAGATGGTGTGTATGGATAAATAAATGGATGTCTGGTTGTACTTGAGTGTTATTTGTGCACTCCAGTTCATGTTCTTCTTGTGTTTGCTTTCAGGGAGTTACATTCCCTGCAATGTACACCATGTGGGCAGCTTGGGCCCCACCGCTGGAGAGGAGCCGACTGCTAACAATTTCCTACATTGGTAAGACACACACACACAAGGGGTACAATGTTAATACAAAGAAAAACATTTGACTGCAGTATCTTTTTGGATCACCTGCCAGAATATTTCTTTAACAGAGTAGTCAGTTGAAGTTGTCATTGCTATTTGAACAATTAGTCATTTAATCAATTAATCAGGTAACAATTTATCCTTTAAAAATGCAAAATACTTGCTGCTTGCAGCTTTTGGACTGCTGGACACACAAAGCAATTTGAAGACATTACTTGAAAATCAATTCTATTGCTTTGAGATATCGGTCTGATCCTAACCGTGTATACTGGACTTCTTTATACCTCTTACACAGCATCACCTGTCATATGATCGTTAGTGTCGACTTGCCACTCTGTGTATATTGATCATTCAGTAGTTAGTGTGTGCATTTAGATAGCCGTGGAATCCATTTTTTTGTTTGTCCTTTCTCTTCCATCCTAGGAGCCCAGCTGGGGACAGTAATAGCTCTTCCTCTGTCTGGTGAAATCTGCTTCTACCTGGACTGGACCTACGTCTTCTATGTGTTTGGTAATACACCTGGGGTGTCACTAATGAAGGGTGGGGCTACTTTGTCACCCTTGGTTATGAGGTGACTGTACTAAATCAACCTGATATATCATTTTTTATTTATTTTTTTATTAGTGGGATTTAACTGTAATTTGGGAATTGACACCTGTTCACTTCCTAGCACAGTATCCTGTTATGCTGTTTTTGCATAGATTTAAGAATTAATGCATTAGCGAGAAAAATTAGAATGATTTCAAGAAGAAGAAGACATACTTAATTAAAAACGCATAGGCGAAATTCAATGTTTTTCACTCTGTCATTATTATTATTATACACACAGGTCTAAAACACACACACATGCACAAACGGGACCTGTAGCAACAACACGTGAAGGGGCTGCCACTTAGTGCCACGACCCAAGTGGTTGGGGGTTCAGGGGCTTGCTCAAGGCCACCTTGGCAGTGCACAGGAGGTGAACTGGCACTGCTCCGGCTACCAGTGCACACACCGCATCTCTGGTCCGAGATTCTAAATTGACCCTCCGGTTTCCAGCAAAGCCCTTACGGACTGAGCTACGTTATGGAAATTTCACATCATAGCAATGCTGAATTTATATTACAGATGAGGTCTTATCTTGTCTAATAGGGAAAGTGCACGATAGCTTGTCTAATGAAGCCGCTGAAAATAATTATGTGCGTTTGAATATTTTTCTGACCTCAAGTGGCCTCTTTATTGATGTGTCACAGATCCACCACATATCTCTTTTTAAGCATCAGACCAGCTGCTTCCAGTGTCTGTTCCTCTTTGGTCTGTAAAAACGATGATTTAGCAAGTTGAAGGAACCACTGCAGATGACCCACCTCATTTTGTTTTTTATTTGCGTGCATGTTAAACTACTGCCACTACAAATAATTTAACTCAGTCTCTAAACCACTAGACAGATGTTAATGTCAACAAACACACCTGTTATTGTCAGTGGATACAGGTAAAGTAGAGACAATGAGTTGCTCAGACCACTAAAACAGTGTCTTCTAATAACATCAAGATAATCCATACATCTAAAGACATGGATCTGCTGACTATATGTGATCTTTAATGTGATGAAGGATTTATGCAGGATAAATTGTAGGCAACCACTGTGGTAAAATGAGTGCTCGTTTTCTTGCTTGTGTGTCCAGGTGCTGTTGGCTTAGTGTGGTTTGTCTTGTGGGCCCTTCTCGCCTTTGACAGTCCAAACACTCACCCACGGATATCAGAGCAGGAGAGACTCTACATCACCACCTCACTCAAGAACGAGGTAATGGCAGAAACCTTATTGAAAGTTATTTTTATTTTTAATCATCTTGTTTCAAAGATCTAGACTTTATTTTGTAGTTTGCTGTCTTTTTGTACTGTTCTTAACTCTGTTGCTAAGACAGAAGCAGCAGAGTGCTTGCAGGCGTTTCCGAACCACTACACTACTAATGTTGCATAGTTCCAGTGTATTGCAGCATTTTATTCTCTTATCTGTTGTGGTTAGGTCACAAAACTCACCATGACTCTGAACTTTATAATCATATTCAGACGCAGAGCTTCCCTAAATACTGTATATGTTCAGTAATTGTGAACACTACAGGGGGTTCATCATTTCTACTGAGCATTGAACCCTTATATCTCTGTCTTGCCTGATTTGGTGCAACCTGAAGCAACCTTAAAAAGGTACAATGTGTAATTCCTGGCCACATGCTTCAAACAAATAGATTATGTTGGTTAATTTTTTTAATGTTTTAAACTAAGATTCTGGCTAAGTTCCACCAGCATGAATGACTTCTGTGTGTGATTATGGAGGAAAAACTGTCCCTAATATTTGGTATCCATTTCAGATGTTAGTCAGACATGTGAATATGACTCTGGACCCTGATGAAGTACAACTGCGGGGTTCTTTACAGCTTGGTTTGGTCAACTATAGTGTTTTTAAATAAGAAAATAACCAAGAACACCATATTAAGTAGGAAAACGTGGGCAAGCAGGGGGAGAGAAAGCTAACATAAGAAATACAATCGCCAGCATATGCAATAGAGAGGTGGAAGATAGACTGGCAAGATCCAGAATAAAACACCTGTCTATTAGGCCTATTGCCATTTATTCAGAGGGACTGAAGTTAAGACACCCTAACTTTCCAATCAATATTGTTCTCCCTATTTTCTGTTTACTGTGTGCTCCAGCTTTCCACCTCATCAGGTTTCATCCCCTGGCGCGCCATAGTGACGTCTACTCCGCTGTGGGCCATCGTCGTGGCTCACTTCTCCTACAACTGGACCTTCTACACCCTCCTCACCCTGCTGCCAACCTACATGAATAACATCCTGGGATTCAGCATACAGCAGGTGAGTATAACATCACACACAGGCATTCAATCAATCAATCAATCAATTGTATTTAAAGTGCAGAAGCACCATGGTCTCAATACATTTAACAATTAAAAACATCCATTCTCACAAGTGCTGCAGACACTGATAGGAAGAGTCAAATAAGAGGCCAAAATGTGATACAATCCAAAGACGGTGTTCACAGTCACACATCTTTTAGAAAACATTTTATCTTGTACATTTTTGTATAAACAACAAAAAGTCCAAAGAAATTAATTAACAAAAATTATTTTTGTTTTCTTAAAACATCATTCATAACAATGTAATGTATGTAACTAAAGTAGAGAAAGACATGGGAGATGATGGGTAAACCAAAATGGGAATTGATAACACTCATCACAGAATGCACTGAACATCACAGATCGGTTGCCTGTATATCACCAGTCAAAAATAATTTCTACTCACTGATGATATGCGTATAATAACTATGTAATCATAACAACATTCACATTGTGTGCTGTTTCCTTCTGTCCACTGTAGAATGGTATTCTGTCAGCTCTTCCTTACATGGGTTGCGCTGTGTTGGCTGTGCTGAGTGGGCAGCTTGCAGATTACCTGCGGGAAACCTGCAACTACCGCACCGTCACTGTCAGGAAGTCCTTCTCCATCGTTGGTAAGGAAATAGCAATATGAAAGCTGAGTCGTATCTTGACTTGGACATCCAGTACACCATGGCCCAGTTGTTCAAAGTAATCTGATCGGATTTCGGCTTTCGGATCGGATCGAATCTTGAAAATGAGTTTTTCCAAAGGGGAAAAAAAGGATTCTGAAATCGGATCATTTCACCTAATCCAATCCTGGTTTTGATCTGGACCAAACCTTCAGTTTGTGTTCAAATTTTTTAGTAGGATTGGGATCCCTTTGATCCAAAACATCAGGATTATCCTGATCCCAACAGAACAGTGGATTTTAAGAACAAAAAGTCATAAAGCTTTTAAAATTTTCCAAATATAAACAACAAATAAACATTTATAGTAGCCTATATACACATTTATTTATATTTTGCACTTGATTTGTTTAAACTTTACAGTGATAAAGTAGATAACGTAGACATTACCTATAAGCCATTTAGTACAGTAAAGTAAAAAAAATTATCCCCCAAACAGCTGTCAATATCAAACAAAAATGATGTATTTCATTTCAACTGTCACTTATTACTGTACATTAATTACAAAGGCACAATCGTCAAAGGTGAACTATTCAAAAGTAGTTTGTAAAAATTGCATCCCTTATTGCAGGTCAGTCAGTCCCTCATTCGGAGATCGGCCTCCTAAAAGCTGCTCTCTGAATGATCTTTATTTCAACAGTTGGACAAAACATGCTCAAAATATCCACAGTGTATCTGTGAATAATGTATATTTGTTTGTTTTTCTTGGATTTGTTGTGGGTCAGATGGGGGGTCTGGCTGTTTAAAGAAATTGAAAATGGAAGGAAATGTTTGTGTTATTTTATTGTGCATTTTCTGTTCTACCTGTTGGTCTTTCTATCATTAACAGCCTACGTTGTGATATGTAGTCCCATTTAGAGCACTGTAAATCCGGATTTGTTAATCCTTAAAAGTTTATATCTGGATCAGGGTGATCCAGTCCAATGTTGCTGGATAGCAAAACATGTGATTTCCAAATTCGGATAATTCTCCTCCAGATTAAACTTTTTGAACAACTGGGCTCAGGTCTACCACTTCTAAAGATATTTTATTGTGTTGTTTCTGTAGGTATGATCGGACCGGCAGTGTTCCTGGTAGCAGCCGGATATATAGGCTGTAACTACACCTTGGCTGTGGCCTTCCTTACCATCTCCTCCTCTCTGGGCGGAGTGTCGGCCTCCGGCTTCAACATCAACCACCTTGACATCGCTCCTTCGTAAGTATTACAAAGTTTTATCACCAAAGTAACCACTTATTGTAAACATAACCGTGAGTTCCTGCTCACAATACAGGAAAAACAAGCCTTTAAGTTGAAAGTTCCACAAAAATTCCACCAAAAGTTTCCGTCCTCCTTAGTATAGCTTTTTTATGGTAAGAAAGGGTGTTAGAATAAGTAAATGCACTTTTCTTATTATCTTGAGGTGTACAATGTAACAAATGCAGAAATTATCAATGTTTGCAATAGTGTCTCAGAAGTAATGTGTAATCTTATATCATAATTTTAACTTCTGAATCTTGTAATAATGAAACTCTTAATATTCCTCTTGTGACCAAGATTGTTTTATTTTTTTAGGCCTTTAATTTTACATCCATGCATGGATATCAAGATATGAAAATATGCAGACACCTTTATTTTAAAATGTGATCCGCCTTTATAAAACCTTGTTACTGTCTGATACGGAGGTTTAGGATCTCCTCCAAGTGTAAATAGACTGAGTTAATTAAAGTGAGTGTTATATGTTAAGTTGTGGTGCTGGGGTGTAGCTATACTCAACCCTATATTGGGTTTAGCAAGTTAATAACTACTCTGGACTTTTGACAATCAATGTGTGTATGTTTGTAGGTATGCTGGTATTCTCCTGGGAATCACCAACACCTTTGCCACCATTCCTGGCATGGTGGGACCAGTCATAGCAAGAGAACTCACCAAATATGTAAGACACTCATGTACACTCACACTTTATTCACCAGTCTGCACAGTACAGTCACTTAGCAGTAGCTGTTTCATGTTTCAAAAGGTCAAGAGAGTCTAGATTTCATATTAACAATTAATACACCCTTAAACACCTTGTCTAGTTTCATGTCAACCATGGTTAGGTATGAGCAGCAGATAAACCTGTTTTTGGTATGTAGTATACTGCTGCTTGCATACTAACAGAAGTCACTCTGAGCGTCCTGACCTCCAGTGTCCCTGGATAAACAGATGATATCCTTCCTTTGGCTTAATGCTCCATTTCCTGTCTAATTGGTTTAGTCAATACAGGATTAGTGTGTTAACAGTTGGCCACCAGGGGGCGTCCATAGTCTTTTAAAATACAACAGTCATACCCCCTAGTGTTTTTGTCTGGCTTGATGATTAACCTAGTTTCCTTATTCATTTCTCTGTAAAGAGGATAGTGTGGCACTATAGCGTGCAATGCAGTTTGAATGTAATTAACAGTTTACTTTCATGTTGATGCTCAAAACACAATGGGAAGACATGACTCCCTGCAGTGACTGTTCTTGCAATATGCTATTGTCACTTTAATAGTGCAGATTATTGGGTTTGGCCTTCATATCAACAGTGGCACCAGGTGAAGATTAAAAAAAGTCAATGACCTAATTAACCAATCACTTCATCTTTTAAATTACTGGAACTGGTTACGTAAACCAAATGAAATATGGAAAAACGCTAATGAATATGTCGTAACATGACCTCGCTACTCTACTGTGTCAGTTTTAACATTTTCACTATTATATTCAAATTTGTGTATTTACGATTGCTTAGGAGGAGAAATTCTGTTGTGCCTGTCCAACTGCTCAGGGAGGTCAATGGTTGGGTTATGATTTGTGATAATTGCTTTTGACACACAAACAGTTTTTCCTCAATAATATGCATGGTTACCATTTTGTAATTTAAAAAAATGTAGATCCTGCTGGAAAAGACATAGTTTCAAAACAAATCTTCAGGTTTTCTTTTGCTAAACCAGGAGGTTACAAAATTTGTTAATGTTAGTACTGTTAATGTTAGTACTGTATAGTTGTGTGACTACTAGTGATTTTAGTAAATATTTTTATCTGGTGCAAATGTGAGTTAAATGAGCTAAATCATTAATAGGACACCAGTCCAATGAGGGCTAAACCATTTTCTTATTTAAATACTCATTATTAACTGCGCTGACTGTCCTTTAGAACACCATAGAAGAATGGCAGACTGTTTTCTACATCGCTGCTGCCATCAACCTGTGTGGAGCGGCTTTCTACACTATTTTTGGCCGAGGAACGGTGCAGCCCTGGGCTGTCCACACGTTCTACTCTCATGGAGACTGACGTAGAAAACTAGAACCTCGTCCTTGATGATTCAGATTTGTCCGATAGTCACGTCTCAACCATGGTCTTACTTAACGGGTACCTTCAGCGAGAGATGTCCCAGCTGTGCTGATGATTCTCAGCCATATTACCCTATAGGATGTTCTTTACAATGAACAAATATAAGTTTTATTGAAGAGAATGTTCCTTAGAGGCAAAAATAATCATTGAGCAGAGCAAACAATCACAGTATGCATCTCATCTCCAAGCAGTGTCAGAGGATGCCGTTATTATAAAGTCAAGCGCTCTGTCAACAACTCAAAAAAGAGAATGTAGCCAGTTAGTTAGCTACAGGCTAATATGGCTAATTTCAATGTGAAAGGGCAGCTAAACTAAGTTAGCTACAGGCTATCAAAGCCTTGTTGATTGTCTAGCATTATGAATACCGTGGTAAATAAGCTATGAAAGTCAAATTATCCCAACATAGTTCATTTTTGGTGTTCTGGTTTGCCAACTAGCCAACTTGCTAGGCTGAATTGTTATTTCTGCCTCCCGAGCACTTTTGTTGTTTTGTTTTTTTTACGCTACAACTCCACAGTAAACCCTCGAGTTGCATTGCCATTAAGAAGGACGTTTTCTTTTACTTGTGTATGTAAAGTTTGGGACAACACAAAATGTGCTACTTTGCATAACTAAGTGCCATTAAGTGTTTTAATGGTTTGCCCCCAAAACAACATGTCATCCCAAACTAGACACACACATTTGATAACATTTTTCAGAGAACATTGTGACAGCACAATGCGCACAAACACTTGTTTGGGAAAATGCCTTATAGTGAAGCCTCCTTAAAAATATCTGAAAACTCTTTGTCTTTCATGTGATTGCAAATGGATTAATTTTATGTATGTACTTGTTATATGCTGCAGGTAAGGGATTTAATGTGTACAGCAAATATGTATTGTCTTTTCAGGTTATGTCCACCAGATACCTCTTATTTTAAGTAGCAGCCTATAGTAGCAACTAATACATATGGAAAGCATGGGTCATAATATTTTCAATCTGTAACACTAAGAGGATGCTAAGATGCTGGTACCTTTTGTAATGAAGGGAAAGAAAAAAGTGCTTTAAAGAGGTTCCTGGTGGACACAGTCGTATGTTATTCACAAGATTTGCACTTTCTGTGTTAATTCTCAGGTATCTTATGTTTCACAAGGTTTGAAAAGGATGTTTTACCACAGTGAGGTATGCCTCCACAATGTTTTAAGTGTCAATTTGATTAGATCCCACTTTTAAATGGCATGATCAACAATTGCATATATGCAGTAGCCCTCATGGCTGGTGGTAATATTTAGTCTGATATTTAGTCGTTTTTTCCTTAAAAGGTTGCAGTCTATCAGGTTACATGTATATCATACATACCTTGTCACTTTATACGTGACTATAGCGTGGTAAATCATAACTAAGCCACAAGGAAAACATTTTGTTCTCATTTCTTTCTGTCAGCAAGTAGCATCATCATTCAAATTTAAGATGAAATGCACTTGTGCCTTATTACATCATCTTAAAGTAGGTCAAACAATTCAGGACTCTAGATTCATTCTTCTCATAAAGGATTCCTTTTGTTACTGCTTTTTATTTCATTATTACATTAGTGTCTATATAAAGGGACTATATATCACACTGTACTGAAAGGGTAACCATTGTAAAATTTCAACCTGGAAACATTCCAGAAATGTCTTAAATCACTGTCATGTATTATAAATACTTCATCATATACAGCTATGCTCAAATCTGATGTTGTGTTGGGTTATTATTTCATATCTGAAAGCTGTGACAGTAGCTATAACTAAAAGGAACTAACTGTATGAACAATGTGCTTTTCATTATTGCAGTTCTAATCACTTATTTGAGTCTGAAGAAAAAAAGAGAAGATACAATTAACCAACATTTTGATAACCTATTCAATTCACCTGGACTATACCTTAAATATACAGTCTCATACTTATGTAAAGGGGGCAAACACACACATTAGCCTTTGTAGGATAAATTCCACTTTAATGAACGACTGAAGTAAGATCCCCTGATGATCTAACCATACTAAATAAATAATAAATGTAAAACTATGTATATTGCACTGTAATAAAGTAACCCTAATTTCTTCACTCTAGAAAATATGGCTTGTCAAGGTGGAGGACTATAAAGGCCAGTGACAAAAACTACAAAACAGAGATGAGAGCATTACTAAAAAAAAAAGAATAGTTGTTCAGTCTCACTCCCTAGCTGCACAATGAAAGTGTAACACTGTTTTCTCGTATAGTTAACTAAATCTGTAGTACTGGGTAGATGTGGGTAAAATAAGAGCATGGGGACAACTTCTTCAGGAT
Organism: Micropterus dolomieu; assembly: GCF_021292245.1. Lineage (NCBI taxonomy): Eukaryota > Metazoa > Chordata > Actinopteri > Centrarchiformes > Centrarchidae > Micropterus > Micropterus dolomieu. Next base: position 22,686,300 of record NC_060164.1, read on the forward strand.
AACTGCGTCCACTTGTTTAATAATCCATCACCATCCCGAGACCGCGGAACATTCAACAACCACAGTGACAGATCGCTTCCTCCTCATATCACTCCGCCAAGGTGCACCATGTAATGTAGTTCCTATTTAAGCTTAGAAACAGAATACAACAAATGTAGTTAACATTAATTAAATGACAACTTATTTCAGTAAATGAGGTTGATCTATAAAATAAATCTTAAAAATAAATCTCATCTTACAAAAGGATGAAAGTCCTTTGCTTTAGAATTTGCAGTAGGCTAGCCTATAGTTTCATACTTTTCATAATACAGAATCCCTATAAAATGTGTCATAGGATTATTAAAGGCAAAAAATATGATAACATAATTTGATAGCTTTTCTTTACTTTGGTAACTGCCTCCCTGCTATTTAATAGCAGCCCTGCATTATGTGATAATTAGTCAGTTAAGGGCATTGGGGTAAATTGGATACAACTAGGGAGTTGGTCGCTGCATTTTTCCCCCACCCATCTTCACTATTTCACATAACCAACACCATCTCTGAAACAAAGATGAAACCAAAACTTCTATTCCAAAAACTACTAGGTATCTCTGTCGTGACCCACCTCCACTACTGGATATAATTCTGCAGCTTGTATAGCGATTTATTTCCCCTCGGATACTAATGTAGATAAAACATCCAACGTCAAAACCACGAGTCATAAGGGTAATTACATGTAGCCCATCCACTCCTTGTTTAGGCTTTGTATGTAACTTAGGAAAACGTCTCCAGTTTTAAAATTATCAGACATACATCCCTACCTAGACAAAAATAGTGCCACAAATGAATGACAAACTAACTTGAAGCTCACAAGGGCGCTAAAATAAAACTCCACACAAACCGCAAGTTCACGCCAGTCTATGAAATGTGTGACAAGTCTTGGCAATGTGCGTCGGTAAGTTTATACGGAGTGACTGAACTCATGCGGAGGTTTCGTCTTCTCTATTTTGTGAGGGATGACAATAGAGCCCGACGGGTCGTGTCCGATAATGGATGCTTCGCCCATGTTGTCCTCTGATAAACTCGTTTACGTTAACTTCTCCTGGTCCCTCGTTGTGATGCTGCACAGCAGCGGGTGCGCGCAATTACGCAACACCCCCTCCTGTCCTGCGCGCTATAACCGGATCAGCGTTTCTCCTCTCCGGTCCTGCACCCAGCCTAACACCGGCCATCTCTCAGGTAGGCTACGACATAGTTCATGAAATTATGCATTGGGGGTTTCGTTTTGGATTCTATTAGGAAAATGAATGAGCGCCTTTTTTTGCGGCTCTGTCTCTAGGCCAGTGTTTTGGGAATATTGTTGTGATGCAGAAAAGAGGGCAGGCGGCTGGTAGTTAATACGCATCCAGGCGTCGGTAAGCGGGCAGATGATATAACATGGCGGAGGGTTAACATTTCCATTAAATCCCTCAGACATTAGATTTAACGTTATAGCGGGAGCGTTGTCCGCTGTTTTATCATCTTTTGCACTTTAAAGCGCACTGCGGCAGCTGTGATGACGTTCTATATGAGAGATGAGTTAAAGACGCGCATGTTGTCTGTCCTGGCACCGAGTTCACCTGAACAAGTCTGGCCAAGATCATGTGGGGATTCATGTTACAGTTGGATTAAAGCTACTGGGCTTTTCTACCTGGTGGGTAGAAAACAGATGAAACAAATCCTCACTCACTTGGATAATTTAAAAGAACAGGCCTACTTCGTAGTGCATGTGTAGAATTTTATATTCAAGGTTAACGCTCCTGCAGAGTTAACAACAGTGTGTACTCTCCTCTGCAATAACCTGTGTGCGGTGCACTGCAGTGTCTGACAAATGGCTGCTACACTATCACTGGATCGGACCTGACAAAATGGTGGATTCTGGCTTGGAATGAAGCTGCAGTAAGTCTGTGGCTGTGGAAAGAGGAGTCTTGTTGTTGTTGTGATATGTCAGTGCACAGCAGAGTGGGGCAGCCAGAGCAGGAGTGTGGATGGATGGAGGAATAGAGAGTGGGAGGGGCAGAGGGTTTTGTGCTTGGCGCAGTTCAGTGGCCAGTGATACCATTTCTAATCTGAGATACACAGTTTAAGAAACATCTATTGCTATTCAAGTGTCAACTGTTTGTGACCTCGGTATAACATCCTGAAGCGAACAGACAATACAGTCTGTTTCTTGATGGGCTGATGTACTAAAGAAAATGGATTCATGTCCCTTTCTTTGTGCGCAGCATTTCAATTTCTTTCTGCGCCAGTCACTTGGGGAGGCATTAGCACTCTACTAGTGTTTTTATCTCTGCGCTGCAATACATTTGCTGAATCTCTGATTGTGTGATCTTGTAAAGCCCATTTAATCCGACCATGTTGTAACCAAATGCTATGGCCTCTATGGCAGTTACAAGCAATCAATAGTTTTTCCATCCTTAAAGAATATTTCACTGCTCACACAAAACCTTTTTAATATCCATCAATCACAAAAGCTAGTGCATGAAAGGTTTCTGTACCATTTGTATACTGTACTAACTGTAATTTAACGCTGGTTTTGACAGACTGTCCCGTGACTTCAGCCAGCTCCAGTCACCATGGGTAAGGAGAAACTCCACATCAACATAGTCGTGATCGGCCATGTGGACTCCGGGAAGTCCACTACCACGGGCCACCTGATCTACAAGTGTGGGGGCATCGACAAGAGAACCATCGAGAAGTTTGAAAAGGAAGCTGCTGAGGTAAGAAGATGCGGGCAAGCAAAAGACGCCTTCAAGTAATGTCTTTCCTCAAGATCAGGACCCCGCATCTCTGACGATAAGATAAAAACTATACCAACTATGAACAAATTAATATCTGTTACTTGTTTCTCAGATGGGGAAGGGGTCGTTCAAGTACGCCTGGGTGCTGGACAAGCTGAAGGCAGAAAGGGAGCGCGGCATTACCATTGACATTTCACTGTGGAAATTTGAAACCAGCAAGTACTATGTGACCATCATCGATGCCCCGGGTCATAGGGACTTCATCAAGAACATGATCACTGGGACCTCCCAGGTCTGTAACATGAGCCGTTCTGTGTCCATTTGTATGCCTCTGTGCTTTTAGAGAGAGAACCAGTGTTACATTTGCTTTTTGACTCACCATGACGTCTTCTACTAAATGAATGAGTGCAATGGTCAAAGCCGCCGTAGATCTATCAATACTAATGTTTTACCTACTGCGTCTTCAGGCAGATTGTGCTGTGCTGATTGTGGCAGCCGGCGTGGGAGAGTTCGAGGCAGGTATTTCCAAGAACGGACAGACCCGTGAGCATGCCCTCCTAGCCTACACTCTGGGAGTAAAGCAGCTCATTGTGGGAATCAACAAGATGGACTCCACCGAGCCAAACTATAGCCAGAAGCGTTATGAGGAAATTGTGAAGGAAGTGAGCACCTACATCAAGAAGATTGGCTACAATCCAGACACTGTTGCCTTTGTACCCATTTCAGGCTGGAATGGAGACAACATGCTTGAGCCCAGCCCCAATGTAAGTAAAACACATAGATTTGTAATGCGAATGTTATAGGAATTAATAAGATGTTTGTGCCAGGAGTTCCACCATGAACCAGGTTAACCAGTTAATCAGAGCAGCTAAAGACTGTGAATAGCCCTTTTCCCTAGCAATTACCATAGGAGTGCCCTTGTGCAAGTTATTCAAAGCAGCTCCATTTAACTATTGCCCAACATGTGGCAGCTACAGGACAATGTAAATGCAGTAGCACATGTATCACAAGTGCTTTTATTTGCTTATATGTTTCAATGATCACAGTCTCATTTTAATAAATAATATATGGAGCTGATGGAGCTATTTAGGCAACATTAGTTACCTAAAAACATACAGCAGCTAAAAAACAATCCAACAAGTTGTTCTCTTTTACTATGACCGTAAGGCTTAAAAACTCTTAACTGACAATAACTATAAAAGATGTATAATGTGGGACATTATCTTCTCTCTAGATGACATGGTTTAAGGGGTGGAAGATCACTAGGAAAGAAGGCAATGCATCAGGGACCACACTTCTGGAGGCTCTAGATGCCATCCAGTCCCCCAGCCGTCCAACAGACAAACCTCTACGTCTGCCCCTGCAGGATGTCTACAAGATAGGAGGCATGTAGTGCTGCCAAACTGATAAAATATAAATGCTGTGGGAATAGGGGATAGTGTGGTACTGTAAAATAGACTCTTGAAAAATGGCATATGAAACACCTCTTGGTCAGTCAGATTTTTGCATTTTATTGCCAGTATAGGTCTAAAATACTTTTATGTTCACTTCACTGTCATTTATTGAATGTTCTCTGTGCTTAACAAATTCCCAGGTATTGGAACAGTGCCTGTAGGCCGTGTGGAAACGGGCATACTAAAGCCTGGAATGGTGGTGACATTTGCCCCTGTCAATGTGACTACTGAGGTGAAGTCTGTGGAGATGCACCATGAGGCGCTGACTGAGGCCCTCCCTGGCGACAATGTGGGCTTTAACGTCAAGAATGTGTCAGTCAAGGACGTTCGCCGTGGGAATGTGGCTGGTGATAGCAAGAACGACCCACCGCAGGAAGCTGCCAACTTCACTGCTCAGGTAGTCATTGCGAGGGATCCATTTATAGAAATGAAACATAAGCATGCATTAACACAGTCAGATCTATTTATAGTTTTAAGAAACATTTGTTAGAAAATCTATTTTCACGCTTCTCACAAAAAAAACTCTGATTCTCACTTTAGCCCCAACAGATTGTCACGCTTCAAGATCATCAAATTTCCTGACACACACAGCGAGTGTTGATTTGTTTGGTTCAAACTGACACAGAGGGACTACAGCAATGATCACTGAACTTAATCACTAAATCTTTGCAGTAAACTTTGACATAAATAACATTTCTATTAATAAGCTATCTATGTTGTCTTTTTGCTTTGTAGGTGATCATCCTTAACCACCCAGGCCAGATCAGTGCTGGTTATGCTCCTGTGCTGGACTGTCACACTGCTCACATCGCCTGCAAGTTTGCAGAGCTCAAGGAAAAGATTGATCGCCGCTCTGGCAAGAAGCTCGAGGACAACCCCAAATCCCTCAAGTCTGGAGATGCTGCCATTGTGGATATGATTCCTGGCAAGCCAATGTGTGTTGAGAGCTTCTCTGAGTACCCTCCACTTGGTAAGTTGAAGTGTAGAAGATCATCTGAATTTCAATAGCTTCGCCCACACACTTTCCCCCCCATCAAAGACATTTGTGACTCCACTGTAAGTCATACGAGATGAAACCATCACCTAAAATATGTATCTTTACTCCTCTTCACTTTGCAGGTCGTTTTGCGGTGCGTGACATGCGTCAGACTGTGGCTGTCGGCGTGATTAAAGGCGTGGAGAAGAAGGTCTCCACCACTGGTAAAGTTACCAAGTCCGCCCAGAAGGCCCAGAGGAACAAATGAATGTTGTGCTACTCTGCCGACCCTAAGGTCACCCAGGGCAGGACATCAGTCATCCAACTTCATCCTACAATTGGCTGCTTCAACTTAATAATCAAAGACTGGTTAATCATCACAATGCATCGCAAAAGCATTCGAAGGAAAGAACAACATTCAGATCTTTAGTCCTTGAGTCGACTCCTGACTCCATTTCAGTGGTTAGATTACCATTACGTACAATATTATGTGAAGCAGGTAGTTTTAAATGTGCACAGTTGATCTAATTCATGACAATAACTTTCTGTGATATTGATAGAGACATTGAGCAATTAGAGGTACTGAAATGTATCACCTCTGTGGAGTGCAGGTACTGGTCACTTTACATGGTATATGTTGTCTTGCTTTTAGTGTTTGTTTGCAACTACACGGTGCTCTGTAGGAGCCTGTGGCAAGAACTATGTTCTTCTGAGTAGTAGATTAGTAGAGCTTAGTGATTTGTTGTGTTTAAGCTTTAAAAAGCACTTAGATCAAATGGTCCAAATGTTTCCTTCCTGAGGGACTCCGAGTAGACCACCTGTTGATTATTAAAGCACTTTGATTGGCATTTTGCTAACTTTGCACTTGCACTGGAGAAACTTAAATTGGCATAAGCTACTGCACCTTACTGTAAGATGGCATGAGCCTCTTTGCAACATTAAACATGTTTCAACCAAAATATTGGGCTGTGATGTTAAATCATTTTCTCTAAGTCTGCCACAAAGAGGAGACTGGGCAACATGTGCCTTAAACTTTGCAATCTTATAAGACAAGTCAGACAAAAATCAGAGCATCCTTACAATACACACTTCTGTCCACAAGATGTAGCTGTCTATGTAGGAATAAAACAGGAATTGATTGTCAATGATTTTCAAACTAATTGTAAGAAGATCATAGGAACAATATTTTCCAGGAAAACTCAGTTCTTTAATCTATCATGGCACACACAATGTCTGAATAGCAGTTTACCTCAAATGTTCAAACATCTAAAAGGGCAGTCTGCCAAGCAGATGAGGGGTGTGTTCTCATACCATTACCGGAAACACTTTTGAGTATATAACTGGCTGAGCAGTTTCATTCCATTTATTGCACGATCATGACTGGTAGAGGGAGACAACGCAAGGCAAAGAGTCCTGACACTAAATGTGGCAAGACTAAAACTAGACCGGAGGAAATTAAACAAGAACTTCTGCCCAGATGTCCAAGGAAAAACTTTAAAGAAGAGATGCAGAATGGCATGACAAAGGAACAGAAACCAAATGAGCAGAAAAGAGCAAACCACACTGAAGAGACACCATCTGTACAGAGCACACGGAAAGACAAGACCACAAAACATTTCACAGAAGCTCCAATAGAAGGCACTAATGCCAAAACCTGTGCTAGCAGGACCAAAACCACAGAAGAGGAGATAAAGACGCAGACACCAAACGATACCACAAAGGATTCTCTAAAGACCACAAAAGCAAAAACATGTGGTGGGAAGGCCAAATCGCCAGAACAATTTTCAGAGGAGATGACAAAGATGCAGCTAAAGACACCGAAGGACACCACAAAGGCTTCTATAAAGACCACAAAAGCAAAAGCATGTGCTGGCAAAGCTAGCACAGCGGCTGGCAAAGAAGCTCTACATTGCTTCAAAGAGGAGACAACCAAGTTGAATCCAGAAACATGTAAGGACACCACAAAGACTTGTGTACCCCAAGACATGTGTAAAGACAAAGCTGCAGTGGACTCTCTCCTCCACGCAACTCTTGAAAAATTGAAGATTAAGAAGAATGAAAAAGCAGATGCAGCAGAAGCCATCAACAAAATAATAACAAATATCGTCATGCATTTGAAACAGAACACTCAGTGCTTTAAAGAAGTAGAAGAGCCATTACATACTGGAAGCTACTATGAAAATCTGAAGGTAAGTCACTTTATTCCGAGTTCCCTCAAACAAGTAGAGGGTTCCATCACTTCTTGAGGACAAAGTTAGTGGTCAATACATGATGCGTGGCACTCAGATTAGCAGAACTGTACTGTACTGTGTGTCATATTTGGTATAGTACTCTCAACAGTTATGTTATTGTATAATTGGTGTATTACACAGTGACAATTTTGTCTATACAGATTTCTAATCCTGATGAATTTGATGTCATGCTGCCCGTTCCTGTTAACCGAGTGAACATTCAACCATTTGGAGATGATGGAGCCTTTTACAGTGTGGCATTAAAACGTGGCAGCTCTCTGCAAAAATTTCAAGAGGACAGCACTTTGTCCGCCAGTATGATGCTCAAGGAGTTCAGGGAAGAAGTGAAGAAAAGTGTCAAGACATTTACAGGTGAGTGCCAAAATGAGGACGTTTTAATTGTTGGGGAATGGGCAGAGTTGGTCAAATGCAGTTTGGAAACCAGTCACTGTAACTGGCAGGGACAAAATGCCCTTCCCTGTGATCAAAGTAGCAACAGCAATGCTCTAAAGTCATTTTCTGTCTGTACACTAACTTGACCCTTTTGTCTTAAAGGGGAAAATGTCAGTGTTCAATGAAAACATCCAAAAATCTTAAAGAAAATGACAATACGTATAGAGAACATTTAGATTCTGTTTCTTGTTTGTTCTTTCAGAATGGGAGGTGGAAAAAAAGAAAAAAGGCTGCCCTGCAGTGACCCTGATCACAAAACTACAATCAGTCACCATTTCACTGGATGTTGTTCTCTGTCTCGTGGTTAAATCGAGCTGGCCATCATTCACCAAAGACGGCCTTAAAATAGAGGGCTGGCTGGGATCTAAAGTAAAGCAGGAACACAAGCGAAAGCCATATTATCTTGTCCCAAAATATGAAGGCAGAGGAACAGTGGAAAATGATGGGGTCCCTGCTAAGAGTAAGTACCTTCTCTCAATTGGTGAACCAAAATCAGATTGTGATTTAAAGAAATCATCAACAGGCTGTTTTACACACTAAATAAAACATGTCAAGGAGTACAAACCACATTTATTGTGTCAGCAATTTCACATCTTCAAGTTACATAAACCCTTTTTGGGGGCTTTCACATGAGCTGTTTCACGAATGACTAGAAAAAAGGGAAGCTTCAAATTCCCTGTCCTTTGTTTGTGTCTTCTATAACACGCAGATAGTTGGCGGGTTTCATTCTCTCATATTGAGAAGGCCATACTGAAGAATCATGGATCGGAGAAGACATGCTGCGAAAAAGGCGGAGAACGCTGCTGCAGGTTAGATTTCAACAAGTGTGTTCCAAACAAAGTATTGATTTTCTTTTATCAATGTCATCTAATTTTCATCACACAGAAAATAGAAAGAAATGTAACTAAAATGTTCTGAATATAACTATTGTCTGTTCCTTTCTCTTTACATACAGGAAGGACTGTTTGAAGCTCCTAAAGCACCTTCTGAGTCTGCTGAAGGAAAAAGACTCTTCATTTGACAAGTTCTGCTCCTACCACGCCAAGACAACGCTCTTACATGCCTGCTGCTCTAGAAATAAAGACAGTGATTGGAGGGCCTCAAGTCTTAGTCACTGTTTTCAGCTGCTCCTGCAGGACTTTGTAGCCTCTCTAAAAGTTTGTTTCCTCCCCAACTTCTTCATACCATCTCAGAACCTGCTCTCCGGTTGTAGCCAGAAGAGATGCAAAAACCTGGCTCGTTGTATCAGGGAGGAAGGTGACAACGGCTTTCCCATTTTCAGTGTGTGAAGTGTTTGTCTTGACTATTGGTGTTTGAAACATCCTTTAAGTAAAAATTGGGCAACTAAGCCAGAGTAATCTTTCAAGGAATTAAAGTATAATAAAAATGGCATTCATGTGTAATGTTTTCATTCCTGTGCGTACTAAATTAATTCTCTCTTATTTCTTCTCATTTATTGTTTATTTAAATACGTTGCAACATCACAGAGAGAAATGCTACATTTAAGCCAAAGAAAAAAATAAAAAGACAATGAATATGTCAATTAGTAACCTTATTAGTAATCTTAAATGATAAATGAATAACTTCATGTTAAAAAAATAATTGTAGTGTTTCTATTTATGTATTTGCATTTTATCTCATTCTAAATGTAACACTAATAAAGTCAATTAATCAATTCATTAAATGCCTCTATTTCTTTATTCATAATAACTGAACAGCCCTGTGATGGACTTGCGACCTGTTCAGGGTGTACTGGATAATGGATTGATGGTCTATAATTGTTCCTGTGCCACACTCAACTCAATAGGAAATACTACAAAATGACACTCCCCCACAACAGCTTTAAATAATATGTATTCAAAAGCATTAAATGGATCCAATTGCACTCAGGTTATAGTAGAGAATGTACAACATTTCAACTTCTGTCCAAGTCTGAAAAAAAAAGGACCTTCTACTGGAGGAATGGGCTAGAGTATGACACATTGTCATACATAGTGATGTAATGAAGCATGCATTATTGATTGACCTGATTCCTTTATTTGGAAGCATAATTTCACGACTTTTGCTTTACTACACATACAACCAATACCACAGCCAAACATCTATTGTCATGAGTTAGTCAGTGTTACCCTGTAGTATCACAAATGCCAAATTACACTGAAAAAAACTATAAACACTTTTGTTTTTGCCCCCATTCATCATGAGCTGAACTCAAAGATCTAAGATTTTAAGTACACAAAAGGCCTTTTTCTCTCAATTATTGTTCACAAATCTTGTCAAAATCTGCATTAGGGAGCACTTCTCCTTTGCCAAAATATTCCATCCTTTTATTGTAGGAAGTCTATTGTTAGATCTGACCTTTTTCCTTCAGTTCATCAAGTCAACACAAAAGACTCATCTTGGTATGATATGTGCATGGCATCTTACCTGAGGCTGAGGTAATGGGCATCCATTCACATCACAGAAGACCGCCAGCCCAATCTGTTTAATTTGGAAATATGAAAAGAAACATGACCAGCTTATAGTAGTATCTCTTCATTTCAGTGGAGAAAGGAAAACACGTAAAAGACTCTAACTGGTGGAAACTTCTTCAATTTATTTTGACTTGGTTACAAAAAAATCAACCTACATGACTTCAATTACATTTGATCTTTTGTCTGCTATGCAACAAAGCAGTAAAAAAAAACTGGTAATAGGTTTCTTACAATGCAAGTTCCAAGTAGAGTGAGCTGATTTTCATATTGTGTGGAAATTAATGGAAACCAATGGTTGCCTGGAGGCTACGCAATGCACATTCAAAGGCTAAATCAAAGCTTCAGAAAATAATGAACAGTAATGTTATTCTTTTTAAATGATTTGTAGTAAATGGGCTAAAAACACTGAAAATGAACCCAACAAAATGTATCTTGTAGTTGTTAAGACATAACAATCAGCTTAAGTATTAAGCCTAATCACCACATCATCATCAGAACTACTGTGATATTTATTAAGATCTGGATAAACAGGGAGATTCAAAAGAATTTTGGTGCCTTTAAAGTCCTCCTAAAAACAAATGAATTATAACTATAGTGAAAGTATTTATTAAGACAACCACCCCCAAAATAAGTTCACATGGCAATAATTGTTATGTCCGCTTAAATTTCCACAAGGTTAATCCAACAACCTCAGAAAAGGTATTTCTTCCAAAGCCTGCATAGTCCAAATGATTTCCCCAAAAGGAATACATGTCCTCCCCTCATAATGCAAAAATACAACCACCCCACCTCCTTTGCTAACTTTTGTTTTCCTCTAAGACTCCTTCTCAGAAGTGCACCACATTCTTTCAATGCCATTCAGACATACGCCCCTCTGCATTGAGCTGTCAAAGTCAAACATACCAAAGATGACATGCCCTACCTCAATACAGAGGAAAAGGAATTTACTAAGAATAGAAGGGCGGCTGTGGCTCAGGAAAAAGCGCTTTGTGTGGTCGAAAAAGACTAGAAAGGCGCTATACAAGTACGGAGCATTTGCATTTACAAGAATGTGGTAATTTTGAAATAAAACTGTGAAATTCTTATGGGAATAAATAAAATTTTTGTTATTAAAGAACAAACTTTGTTTGCCTTTTCCAAGTTTTCATGATAATAATAAATAACTTTTGCCATTTTACAGACAAATTTACCCCTGATTATGGGGTATTACAAAATAATATAAAATATTCAGTGATACGAAACTCTGCTAAATCCAGGGTTCCCACCATCATGGGATTCTACAGGTAGGTCAATTATACACAGTTGTGATACAGATTATATAACCTTTCTCCGCCAGCAGTAATATTTTTTTTGTAGCATGATATAACATATTCCCTGAGTTTACTAATATATGCATTGTGGTAGCTCTCTCTCCAAACTGTGGAAGAACTGTCCAACACTGGATGGGTTTCATGCCCATGGTCTGCATGTAAATGCTTTCTCTCGGTGGTTGCATCTGTGCGTGGACTAATGTCCTGCTCAATAACTGTGTGACGACAAACATTCTTTTAAAAAGTGCTTCATGTGACTCGACTTATACCTGGTGTGTGTGTTAGTCTGGGCGAATGTAAAGGATAATCTTCATGATCTGGGGTTCAAAGCCCATATCTAGCATACAGTCAGCCTCGTCCAGCACAGTCATAGTCACGTCGCCTCTATGTCTCTAATAATAATTGATTCTAAGTTCATCCTTAATTCCTTGTGATATTGTAATAAGGCAGCATTAGCTCAGGTGACTTGCCCCTGAGCAAGGCCCTGAATCCCAAATTGCTCCCCAGGCGCTGCACAATGGCTGCACCCTGCTCCGAATTACGATGGAAGATAAATAAGATTGCTGGATCTTTCGTAGTGCTTACAGCTGTACTTTTTGCACGCCATTTAGTCTACAGGTCCAGCTCTCTGGTGGGTTTTAGCACCAACATACCTGGACCACCTGCTCTAGGTCTATAGGAAGGAAAGACAAAGAGACAAACAGGTACAACTAACAAAACTGAAAAACACCTCTTTGTTTGATTTCCTGCTTAAATTTTATGTTTTAAACTGCTCTGGTCTTCTGCATTGCTGTCAAAATCAAAAACATAAAAGCTGACATGCCCTACCTCAGTACAGAGGAAAAGCAATTTGACAAGAATAACAAAATGTGATACTTGTATAAATGTACTATTCTAATGGGAATCTACAGCTGTGTTTGGTTTCCTGCTTAGATCATTTACTAACTCATGTTGCATGTTCAGAAAAGTACTTCATGTCCGTGTACTGCAGACAAGTTCTTTCAGTTGATCACTTCCTGTGGGAAAAATGGTTATTAAAGAACAAACTTTGTTTGCCTTTTCCAAGTTTTCACGACAATAAAAAACATTTACCTTTGGCATCTTCCAGGCAAATCTTTCCTGATTATGGACTTATTGGAAATGGTGCAAAGCATATTTAATCATTTATTTATCAAACAGTATATATGAAAGTTACCAAGCCAATAAAATATACACTCTGTGTTAAGTCTTTTTAAAAAGGAGCATTTATTATACAGATTCTTTCTGTCCAAATAAAGAAATTACATAAAATATTTTCTGATACTAAACACTGCTGTGGTTTGAGAGTTACAGACTCTAAAACACATTTACACATTTTTAAACAGGAGAACATTATGAGGTAACTGCCTCTAAACGACAATGTTTTTCACTTAATTATCAAACAAAAAAACATTTCAATCAAAGAAAATGAATCAAAAAAAAAAAAAAATGAAACATGAATTCAAAAGAAATTACAGTGGCGATTTCAGATCCTGTTCCACCCTGTTGAGAAAGAAAAACCACAAGAAAATTAACATTAGTCCTAAATGATTATTCAATCAGGACACCAGATTAAAACATTAACTTCATTACTGTATATTTATGCTACCAGATTGTCTGATGGACTTATTTATCAAAAAAAAAGGTGTTGACATTAACATTCCTATCTATCCATTCATACTTCTATCTGTAAGTCCTGTGAAGAAAACCTTGTGGTATATGTGGACTTACATCGACAATCATGCATTAGAATCCCCAGTTTTGGCCTCGATCCCTGCCTCCTCTTCCTCCACCATCTCGCCTCCCCCATCCCCCTCCTCCGCCTCTTCGTCCCTGTCCTCCCCCTGTATTGCACATCTCCTTCTCCCTCTTGTGCTTCTCATATCTCTCTGCCATTAGCACCAGCTCCTCTGGGACCTCCTGTGAAAGGATTCACCAAGATCACATACACTTTACTATGGTTTGCTAGATATTTTATTAAATCTAGTTTAAAAAATGTATACATTTGAATAAGAACATACATGCTACCTCCATGATACTCTACTATTCATCTCAGCTGTCAGGTTGCAAAAAGCATTCTTTTCCGATTAATCCCGCTATGGTTTATTTGTAAACACACAAAATAAAATAATCATACTGTTGAGCCTGCTGTGAATACCAGTAGAAGGTATACACTACTGCTGTGTGCGTTTTATATTCCAATTTATATGAACTTCCTGTCCTGCTGACCTGTCCTGCTCGCTCCAGGATGAGAATCAGCTCAGCAGCTATCCTCCAGTTTTCCCTGGTTACCAAGGTAACAGCAGCACCTGAACGTCTGGAACATGAAAGCATCAATATCACAAACTAGCTCACAAAACAGCTAGACACTGGCAGTGACTTTCAATTATGTGACCCCAGGAGTATACAGAAGACCCTTACCCTGCCCGGCCAGTGCGGCCCACACGGTGAACATACTCTTCTATGTTCCTCGGAAAGTCAAAATTAAAGACATGTGTTATGTCATGGACATCCAACCCTCGAGATGCCAAGTCTGTGGCAACCAGGATACGAACTCGACCTGGAAAAACATAAAACGTCAATTTGATTGTTCAGCCTTTAACTCGTGGTAGCTCATTGGCTTCAAGGTAAGAGCACCAGCTAACAGAAAATTGTCAGTTTCCTCTGGTAGAGGCAGAGAAAGCCTATTTTTTAAACCACATTTTTCTTACTGTTACATACTGTTTTTAAAGTCCTTGAGGGCTTCTTCACGGTCAGATTGCTCATGGCCGCCATGCAGACACTGCACAGCCAGACCATGCAGACACATGTCACTGGACAGGTCATCAGCCCTGAGATTGCATGCAAATAGAGACACAAACACAGACACAGGAAATTAATGTGTGGTTATTTCCAGCAACTGTGGGTTGTACCTATAAACTATAATTAATTCTGCTATTTACAAGCCATATGTTAGTGACTGACTCCACACTCACACAAGCTTCTTGCCAACAAAGATGAGGACTTTATCCTGAGGTAGCATGTTTCTGATGAAGTCAAACACGTAGGACTTTTTCTCATCTTCATGGACGATTAGCACTGTTTGCTGCACAGTGTTCACCGCCTAAGACCCAGAGAAACACAGGAAGCATGAAAACATGTATCCCAAATGGGAATAGACAAATGAACAGTTGTTTTAGCTGTTTTGTAGTACACAGTCAAGACACCTAATAAATGAGTGACTGTATTCATTTCACTTACTGCCAAGTCCAGTGTTCCCACATAAACCATCATGGGATTCTTGAGGTAGGATTTGGACAGTCGTCTCACACCGGTGGGCCAGGTGGCACTGAAACAGCAGAGTTTACATTTGAAAAAAGGACAAATGTAAGGAACAGTGTAACAAAGTACATAAATGCAGGGCCCAGGGTCGAATTTGCTTTTAAAAAATCCCATTGATTTATTTTAAGATCTTCCTTTCCTACGTGAAAATCATTTATACACAGTTGTGATACAGATTATATAACTCAGACATTAATATTTATTTTTAGCATAACGCAACATATTCCTTTAGTTTACAAATATATGCATTGTAGCAGCAGAAGAAACACTGATCAACACTGGATGGTTTTCATGCAAATGCTTTCTCTTTGGGGTTGCATCTTTACTTGTGTCCTACTGTCCAGCTCATCAACTATGTGACAACAAACATTCATTTAAAGTGCTTCACGTGACTTGACTTCTACCTGGTCATGACAGTCTGTCGGTCTGGGCGAATGTCGAGGATAATCTTCATGATCTGGGGTTCAAAGCCCATATCTAGCATACGGTCAGCCTCATCCAGCACCTTTTCCCAGTGATTAAAGCAGTTAATAAAAAACAACAACCTATCTGTACTCCCATATTTCCTTTAGGGGGAAAAAACAATACAAACACCAAACACAAAAACAGAATGAAGTACAATATAATGTACAAATACTGTAAGCCACTCTATAACAAAAAGGTTACGATATGGACAGGGGACCAACCCAAACATTCAATCCTTCTCACACAAAAACAAACATGCAGACACAAACAGCTGACCAGGTAGGTGATGGAGCGGAGATTGATGAGCTCATTCATCTGAAGATCATTTAGTCGGCCTGGTGTAGCAATCACTATGTCCACTCCGCCCTTCACCAGGTTGATCTGTCCTCGCCTATCCCCTCCGCCATAGATACAGATACTGAGAGGATGTAGAGTAGAACAGTCATGGTCACGTCGCCTCTACGTCTCAAATAATTGATTCTAAGCTCATCCTTAATGACGTGATAATATGTGAGTACCGGACCTTTTGTAGCTCTTATAGCTGTACTTTTTGCACTCTGTTTCAATCTGCAGGGCCAGCTCTCTGGTGGGAGTCAGCACCAACATGCCTGGACCACCCCGCTCAGCTCTTGGTCTATCAGGGAAGGGAGGACAAAAAACAGGCCCGATTAACACAGCTTAACACCCCTGAAAGAAGTGAAAATAAACAGTATTTTCACTGTTTGAAAAAAATTTTATTAAAGCACATTACTTTTAGGTGTTGTGATGCCTAAAGATACAAACGCACTGAAAAGTAAGCAACAGGTCCTTTACTTACACAGGCTGGCCATCCATGTGGATGAATCCTGGTAGCAGATACGCCAGGGTTTTCCCGGTTCCTGTCTGTGCGATGGCTATCAGGTCCTCCCCGCTCAGCAACACTGGCCAAGCCTGAGACTGGTGAAGAAACAAACAAAGTAAGTGTCAAACTAACCCAGTAACTACTGTGCAAATAGACTGTATTAGAGTAGTAATACAAAATTAAAGACATGCAAAAAAACATAACTATCAAAAACAATCTACAGATTGAATTAAAAAAGGGGGAATCCATTGTTCGATGCATCAAGATGCAGACGTGGATGATTCTGAATAGATTCACAACTGTCAAAAATAGTTTTTCAAAAAGGTAACTGATAACATAACGTTGATGGAACGCAAAAAGGCGAAAGAAGTGCAGTGACCGGACAGTCTGTGGCAAGCGCATAACAGAGACCAGTGTTCTCTCTATATTCAGCGTAAGTTAAGTCTTTTAAGGAACAGTGCGTAATGTGTGCATGTGTGTAGCTACACACAACTACAAATGGACTCCTTAACCATCACTCCAGGGTGGTGAGAAACTTGGGTGTCATGATTGATGACCAAGTTTCCTTTTCAGACCATGTCGCTGCGGTCTGTCGTTCCTGCTTCTTTGCTCTGTACGACATAAGGAAAATCAGGCCCTACCTCACTCAGTATGCCATCCAGACCTACAACGGAAGGTTTTTGTTTTAAATCACAGAACTGGTTCGCTCAGATACATATCTGACAGTGTCACACCAGCAGGTATTACAGGGTGGATCAAAGTAGAGGGTAGGGCAGTACAGTGAGATCACTTGAAACACAAGATTACATCATATTTGTCAGACTCATATTTCATTATACAGAGCAGGCTGGGCAAAGAGAAGAAGCATTATGTTCCATTTCATCATCTCTCTTATTGTGAAATGAAAGTGAAATAAGAGGGAAATTATGTACTCTCATTTCTCCTTGCAGCATATTTCTATCTTAAATTTTGTATTGACTAAGCCATAGAGAGCAACATTTCAAGACTAAGAGGAGAGAAAACTCAGAAAACACCCAGAAACTAACCTAAAACACATTTGTCACTGGAGTTACAACAAGTACATTATTGATATGTGACTGAATGGGGGAGAAGTGACAATCTGTAACTATTAATGGGGATGTCCTGTACATTTCTACCACTGGAATGACCTGAAGCTTGTGTCATGTGATGATGTGTCTGCTTTCCATCTGTCTTTTAATCCAATAGATGCTAATATGACATATTATTAGATTGTATGGTACTTGATAGAGTCAATTCAAATTCAGAAAAAATTCATTTCTGACCAAGCCCCCCAAGCATGTCTTTAGGTTTCAAAGAAAAACAAACAAACAAAAAAACCAGCAGCATGTAAGAGCACATTCAGTTCATAATTTTCAAAGTATCACTTGCCAAATATAGAGCCACACACACCCAAAATTATCGGTCATTTTGCTTACAAACATTGAGATTTCTATTATTTCCTTGAGCAGTAGTGATTATAGGCCTTCCATGCTTATTCCCATTACTCTGAATACAGTGGAAACACTGTAATAATTATTCTAAGCAAATGTTATATTAAAGACCCTCTCAATTAAATAGTTAATTTATGTACAAAAAGTATGAATTAAATAATTTTTTTGGCCCAGTTCTCAACATACATTTATAGGATTACCTAAAAATACAACTAATTTTGTTTCATTTCTGCTTTTTGGCAAGACTACAACCATAGATTACTTAATAAAAAAAGGTTTAATATTTCCCATCAAGGCTGCTGTTTACAGGGGTATTTCCCAAATATGAATCTTTTGTAAATCAAGGGGATTACCAACGAAAACACACAATATGGCACTACAGGTGCATCTGTCTTTGTAACATCCAGCCACATAAAGTGGTACACACATGGAAAATTGTGTTCCAAAATAAGGTGTCCATTTTTTGAAACAGTAATTACTCATTTTACAGGAATAACGGCAATGTATTTCCCTTGTTGTATAAACTTTTAGACAGTAATTTTGGTAATAAATCCAACTAAGTTGTTTAAAGCAACCGGATTTGATCCCATCAAGGTGTAAAATCTTGTCGTCAGGCACATACGTGTTGTATATCAGTGTCTCCCAACATAAATATCAGTAACAGTTGTGCAAAACACATTGAGTCCATCATTGGAGAATGTGACTTATTTCGAATTTAATATATTCAGCAGTAAAACAGATGTATTATTAGTGATAATTTAGAAAATGTATTTGCCCAGGTGCCAGGCTCATACCTGGATGGGGGTTGGTTTGACGAAGCCAACTCGCTCAATGTTTTCCATGATTTCTGGATAAAGCTCAAAGGCCTCCAGAAAGGTGCGGCAGGGGTTGGGAATGGGCCGCTTCTCCCCCTCCTCCTTCAGGTCGTCCACAAAAATATTGTTATTCTCTTTCCTATGGAAAAGTATAACACATAGAAGAACAATGTGGAACTGGCTGACTGGGTCAAGTTGTTCATTCCAAATCACGAGAGAAAGACAAATATGCATTGTGTTCGGCTGTAGTTTATGTTTAAGAGACCACATTTGGTCCAAACTACGCTGTATTCTAAATACCACATGAAAAATCAACTGCAGTTTCCCACAGAATGACAGTGTAACTGTGCCAGGGTTTATTTTGCAGTATACTCTAGGAATTACAGCCGGACCTGCTCAGATAACACATGAAGAGGTGGATAAATGGTACCACCAGGCCTTAATGGAAAACAACGCAGACAACAAACATTTCGGGGAAAGTGTTGGTTGGAGAGGTTTTGCAAACTGTCTCCTTAGGATCATGGAATGTAACTCTGCCTGAACTAAATAGTTTTTCTAATAATACTGGTGTCTAGTATTGTATAATATAATGTGGATACTTGGTATTCCAATCTTTTGACACCCACAGGGAACAAGAGGATACATAACAGGTTTACCTCCATTCACTGACTTCCTCTGCTGTGAGCATGGATACACACTCTGCCTCAGTGTAAAACTTCTTCTTCAGGGGTGGAACATCTGAAGTAAGTAGCAAATATTACAGAAACCGTTTAAACCCATGGGGTTTCACCACAAGGACAATCTAATTAATATACAAAAAGGGAATTAAAAGTAGTGGTCATGAGACAGTTTTGTTTGGGCTTCATGAAAGTCATCACTCTTAACTTAGTCATTTCAAATCCATTATGCAAATGAAAT
Organism: Micropterus dolomieu; assembly: GCF_021292245.1. Lineage (NCBI taxonomy): Eukaryota > Metazoa > Chordata > Actinopteri > Centrarchiformes > Centrarchidae > Micropterus > Micropterus dolomieu. Next base: position 22,705,807 of record NC_060164.1, read on the forward strand.
CCATATCACTTACCAAATGCTTGTGGACTGCAGTGTAAGTACAACAGTGAGATTACCCTTACCCTTCCACTTGAGCTGCTCATACTTGTCCTTGTTCTCCCGGATGGAGTTCCAGTCTATAGGTACACGGGCCGGGACGGCATCCGCAGCCTGTAATTCTGCTGCAGACCAGACAGAGCCTGTCTTTACTCCTCCATCACCTCTTCCTCTGTAGCCTCCTCCATCACCTCTTCCTCTGTAGCCTCCTCCATCACCACCACCACCTCCTCTGCAGCCTCCCCCCCTACCAAAACCTGAGAAACAGATTAGTATGCTGCCGGAGATTCATTTTCATTCATTGGACAATTTCACCTAAAATCAAAGTCACGATTAATTATTGAACGATTATTTTGTTTTTGAATGTTGGTTTTTTGCCCTCATATTTCACTGCGAAGGTTTGTACTGTAAATATGCTCAACTATTAAAGCTGGGCTGCTGGGTTTATTTATTCACAGATTTCACAAATCCATTATCTTCATTTTGATTAATAAGGTAATGTTGACCTGCACATTACAGATATGGTTCCCATATATCTGGCACGTTGCCGTTACTTAATTATAAACAGCTGCTACTAAACGTTTACTCGGTTATTTAGTATCAATGCACACTGTGCATGGTTAAACATGCTTTGCTAGCTTCCTCTCCGCATTCATCAAGACATGTGACCGGAGTTTGGTCTTTTAACTGCAGTGCGATGTGTTTGCGTAGCGAGTGAGTGGACGAGCGAATGAGAGAGCGCGAGCGGCAGAAAGTAGCCACGTTTCCAACTAAGTTTCATGCGAATTTTAAACGTACTTTTGAAATGTAGCAAAAAAGAAATTGCGAAATAGGTGCGATTCCATCAGCTGGTTTGGAGCGAATAAACCAGGCTACGGCAAGCGTAGTTACGTCAGTAGTTGACGTTACACATGACTGTAATAAACAAGACGTATGGGTCCAAACCAGAAACAAAACCAGTTGCATGGACCTGATGGCCATCGAACTTAAGAAAAATAAATAGAGGTCCTCAGAAATGTGTTTCAAACCGGCAGGTCAGCCATCTCCACACGTTATGGGAATATCCGGTGTTATGCCGAGAATTGCATGCATCTCCAAATAATGCTTGTAAACGCTATATCCTTTGTGGGGTTCAATCATGATAAATGATTCAAAGTATATATTTTATGAACGTTTAGAGTCGTTAATATTTGATTACACTCAGAAGTAGCATTCATTGAGATTCAGCCAAAATATGCAGTGATAACCCCGTTTGATCAGTGTGCAATGTATCTGAAAAGGACCTTTAAGAGGTGAAGGCATAATTCGGCAGAACACATGAAGGCCACCTGCCGAGATTTACATCCACCTCTTTTCTCAGCACAAATGAGCGTTATCAGCCGCGATGTGTATGAAATGCACAACCGGGCTAGATACAGACAGCAGAAACAGCTGATCAGACGTGAGTTACAAGTTCGCTACGTCAATTTGGAAAAAGTTTTTCTATCACACATTTACTCTTTTTCGACCAAGGCAAAAACCACCTCAATCGAGTGTAAAAATCTTTATTGTGAAATTACCTTGTCACTCTGGCAGTAAATGTACAGTGTAGGTGTGTGTGTTATTAAAAGTCTGTCGGTTGTTTCCACAACTGCTGGAAAGTGAAGACTGTTAGCGATAGCTAGCATCTCCCTGTGCTTCAGACTCGGTCTGAAGGCTGAGCAGGACCAGGACTGGACAGGGCAGAGTCACGTGACTATACTGGCGGTGTTTCAATGTACTTTCCCCTTAACACGCACAATATTACCAGGATTAAATAACTGAAATAACAAACATGTTACTTCGGTTAGAGGCTCTGATTTTCCTTTTTTCTTTTCTTCTCCAATTAATTGTCCAGCCCTTTATTGTTGGGACAAAAGATTTGAGATAGGAATGAACAGGCCATAAACACTCTGATTCCAGCCATCATACTTTGTTCATCTTCCTTTATTAGTTCTTACTGCAGCAAATTAGACTGTCCTGTAGATCCATGCATGTTCATCAACTCGTGATTATGTGTCTTCACATCTAATTGTCAGTCATGCCACCTCTAAAATTTGCCTCGCATTCTGTCTGAACACAGTACTGGAAGACACTAGGAAGGTGCGAAATTAACAAAAAATTATATCTAGATATTTTCTGGGATTTTGACAACAATAAATAGGCTATATATGGCATCCTACAAAAATGTGTTTGTAAGTCATGTGTGAGCATAGCTTATTTGAGTGAGACTGTGTGTATGAACAGGTGTGCCCATAATTAGCAGAAGAGCAGAGCCCCTAGTTTAGCAGTAAGGTAAAGTGAAGTGTAAGTTACAGTGGCCGATGAATAAAGACTGCAGCTTCTCAAAACTAAAGCGGAGCTCCTGTGTGTTGCTTGCCAACTGTTGAAGAAAGAGTAAAGGGATTGGCCCCAAAGTTAGCATAGACTTCTATCGATAGTAGCTGCTTTACATAGCTTTTCATATTCTTGATATCCCATGCAGTGGTGGTTTCCATACAAGCAAGGCTGATTCAAATTTAGCAATTAAATCCAACGACGTGACAGCAGACCACAAGGCTGGGTGTTGTCTGTGTTTTATCTCCTGACACTGTTCACTCATTTTTTACTTCCGTTGTGAATTTTTCAGCATCTTTTGCTCATTTAACCACATGTACTGCATGCATGATGCAGTGACTGCACAGAGGAGGCAAAGTGTGTGACATTGCCTACTTGATAATTCTGCTCACACATCGATAAAAACAACTACTAAGATATTATCATAGATGATATATATCGCAAGACACTATATGAAAAAGCTACAGAAAACATTTCTCTCCATATCTGAATGTGCCATTCAGTTAAAGTTCCAGTCTGCATGGCACTGTTAATAGCCATTTCACCTTTATTCACTAGGGCCCTGTCTCTCACATACAGGAGAATTTTTACCTAGGCCAATTTATAACATTGAGTGGGAAAGTTAGATCCCTTCATGGATACAAAAGGAGTTCATATTAAAGAGTCGATCACAAACATTATGTTCGCTTAAAGACGCACAAGTGCCAGGAATCCTTTTACGATCAAGATCAACATTATCCAAAAAAATACTTTGTACCATTGTGAAATCGTGAGTTGACATCTGCCACCAGTTCTTCAATCATCTCCTTAGCCTTCTGCTGGGCAGCAGCGGACCCAAAGATGACCACCTCACCTTCATAGTCCCCCTTGTTAATCTACAAAAAAATAATAATAATAAAATACAAGAGAACAGCAGAACTAACATCATCAGTGTCCTAAATACATTCCTGTTCATCCAAAAATGACACAGGGCTTTAGCAAGGCAGTCGAATCCCAAAAATACTGTAATAAAATTGGACCTTTACTCGACTACAAAAGGATTTTAACATTACAACAGTCATGAAAAATAAAGAGATGCTAAATGCAGATTTAGTATTTATGTGGTAGCAAGAAAAAATGGGCAGTGTAGTTAAACTGGAGTCAAAGCAGACATTTACATGGTGGTATTTTGAAGTTTTGCTGGGTAAGTTTACGTTTACATTGACGTTAGCTAACAGACTAGGAAAAAGGTACAGTCTGCTTTCTTGTTCCTTCCTTAGACAAGGATTCTGTCTAGAAGCATGGTTAGTCCACATATGCAGGCAGTCGTTTTTAAGTGTACATCATTGTTGCCCAACACCAGCAAGTTTATTAGTCAACTTAACGTTACCTTGATTCTTGCACCAGTGCTCTCTTCAAGTTCACGAATTTTGGCTCCCCCGCGACCTTTAACAGGATTAATATGAATTTAGAGTTTGACCAAAATGTATACACATCGCTAAGGTTAGTTCCACATAGGAAACACAATTAACACATCCCTTTTGTACAGGTCATGGCCACACACTAACCTAAGCCGCTTTTGGAACTTGGATTACAAGCTTTTACAAGTGGTTTAGCATAACTACCATTAGCTAAGTTAACACAGCAAAGTCAAATTAAATGTAACGTTAGCTAAGTTAGCTAAAGTTGGCCAACACTACAAAGTGTGTAAAACTGAACTGAACTAAAATTCCTGCATTGCAAACCTACCTATTACTCTCCCAACTGAAGAATTTTCCACGGTGAGAGTCACTGGCGGGGACTTTTCATCGCCAAAGCTGCGTCCTCCCGTACTCCGAGGAAATGGACGGCCTCCACCTCTCCGGCTTTGGTACTCGGATCCCCCGCCGTTACGATCCGCTCTTTCCTCTCTTGAGCCTTCAAACCTGGATCGATTTCTAACACCGAAATATTCATATTCCCTTTGACGGCCATCACTTGGCAATTTCCATTCAGTCGGAGGTAGTTTTGTTGCAGGTTTCTGCAAAGCAACGCCGCCTTCATTGTACTCATCTTCCCAGTCAGACATTTTAAATTTGACTCCCCACCTGCCAGCTAGCTAACTGCAATTAACCGTCAAGCTGTCAATCAAGAAATCACTTCCTCTCATACTTCCGACTTCTTTTTGACAGATTTGTATTCATATGGAATAAAACTAACTAAAATGTAAATTATGTTATAAAAAGGTGGAGACATTTTTAACACTGTGTATATAAAAAAAAAACACATTGAGAATGAAGATTTATTTATTTATTTGCCATTTCGACAATAAAGTGGAAATTTCAAGAATTAAGTCGAAATGTTGAGAATGAGTCAACATGATGACAATAAAGTCGAAATGGCGAGATTAAAGTTGAAATGGTATGTCAACTTTATTCTCTTCATTTCCACTTTATTCTTGTCATTTCGACTTTAGTCATTTTAGTCAGAGACCTGTAAAGAGAAGGGTCTCTTTAAAGGGCTCTGATTTTAGCCATCGATTTTATTCTCCTCATTTCCACTTTATTCTCAAAATGATAGTTCAACTTTACTCTCCTCATTTCGACTTTATTCTCATCCTTTCCACTTTATTCCTCACATTTTGACTTTATTCTTTATTTATAAAAAATCTTCATCCTCATGTTTTTCCCCTAAGTTGGCCCTAATACTCAGTTGTAGTACTTGTGTGACTTGCTAAACATGCTAACTTTTGCTTTGAGATACAGAAAGACACAGAAAACAAAAACAGTTCAGTTAATTTGTACTTTATTAATGAATAATAAAATTATTTTTGCATTTCTCATCCAGAGAACATAATGTGCACTTTAATAAATTAATTTCAAAGAAATAATAATGTTAACTTTATCAAGCTTTAAGGCCATTTGTGTAATAAATTACTGTTCAAGCAGTAGAGAAATGCTATTATTAGCTATCAAAGCCATATAAAGTCTGTGGCTAAAGACTTAAGTGAACTGGATGCCCAACACAAAATGAGCAGTTTGACTTCAACTATACAGTATGCTATAGGCTGTAGGCAACATGACCTTTATGGCCCATAAAGAAATCATGAAGAATTTTCAAATGCAATATAGGCACCCTGAAGCAATTTACAGATTGCAAAAATCAATCAAAAGTCCCAACTGGCTGGAGTCCTTGGGCTTTCCTTGTTTTTCAGCATTTGTTCGATATCTTGCTCCAAAGTAACTGAGTTTTGTTTGGCCTCTTTTCATATGTAGCAAAATTCAATCAATAACTATAACAAATCCATTCTAATATTAAGCATCAAACTAGCAAGTCACATTTTCAGGCTCCTCAAACTCACCAAAAACAACTGTGCTTTCATGTTGATAATATATTTCATCAGACAACAACAACTCCTGCATTGCCTGTAGAATATTTCTAAATTAATCTACAAGTCTTTACAATATTGTCATTTGTTAGATTATAATACTTTTTATATTCTGCAACAGCATGTTTATTTGCTAAGCAATGCATTTACTCACCATTCAAAACAAAGGGAATATAATTGGAAAACAATGATGAATAAAGGTTGTCATGAACACATTAAAATAGATTTTTAAGACTGCCGTAACTGCATACCCCTAAAGACGTAAACATGCAAAAACAAAAAGGCTAACAAAAATTAAGATGGCAGACATAGTTTTGTGCATAATTCTGATTTAACCAATCTACAAGCAGGATGGCAATGTTAACAATGCAAGTATAGTGGTAGGACAGCATCTACTATTTGCAACACACCATTTTTCATGAGTGTGCCAGTGAATACATATAACTTCTCGATCTGAATGCACTAAAATATAAATATATCCACTTTTCCCATTTTAAGCTTATTACAATAACCCTAAATGGTTAAATGTTGTAATGATAATTCTTGATTTGGTGAGGAGTAAGTACGTGCACATTCAAAATCCTGGTTGATTATACTTTTTTTTGGGGGGGGGGGGGGGGGGGGGGGGGGG
>NC_060164.1:22712194-22736103 GCF_021292245.1 Micropterus dolomieu
CGGGCAGCCGAAGAGGTGAAAGAGACCACACATAAGCCACATTTTCAGTTCAGTTGGAAGTCGTCTAGTTAATCTCCTGCCAAAGTTCCCTTAAGCACATTGCTCTTGATGAGCATCTGCTGAATGCTGAAGTCCCAGAAATATTGACATTACAGGGACCATTTTACTCATCTCTCTCTTATTTTACGATGTGAATATATCGTATTTTTGACAATGTCAGCAGCAGAATGGACACAAATAACAGCATGCACCCTGGAACAGTGCATGTACATATTGTTAACCTGCTGTATTATAAATGGAGTCTGGGCATTGCACCCTGTTACACCACACTACACCTTGTGTTGTTTTCCGGACTGGGAGCAGGGAATATGGTCAGTCCAGCGGCCTTTAAACATTATTGGTGCAACCAGCACCCAGTAAAAACACAGGGTTTGTCAAGAAAATTACTTAAATGACCATAAAAAGTTGTATAGTTGTCCTAAAATTGTGTAGTATGTTGGTACATGTTTTCACTACTTTCAAATTAGTTCAAATTAGAATATTGTTCATATAGGCAGACTTTGTTCGTACTTTTTTATTAAAGGTCACCAGCTAGCGTGTGACTGCTCTTGACTTTAATTATCACAACACCTTAGACATGCAGCATTTCATGTTTGGCTGGAAAGCCCCTTTGAAAAGCAATTCAACATTCAGACTATTGGCAACTACCTCACCAGGATGCTGTCCAAACCAAGTGTGACCTTGAGCTCTTTCATAATTCAGCTATTTCCATCACACCAGGTCCCACCCATCAGTCATTCATTTGTTTTCTAGAAACAGTCCATACAGTGATATGTATGAAAAAATAAGTAAAAGGTGACATTTTACATTGCCAAAGACAGACAATAATAAGGAGAGTGAGTGACTCTACTCTTCTTCCAATAAAGTCTCTGAATACAAGCACTTGTATGAAAAAATAAGTGAATAGTCAATCTCAGCTCTTTGTCAAGTTGGCTCTTCTCAGGGTACTCTGTGGTTGTGTATGTCAGTGTCCGTGTTTGTGAAAGAGTGATTGTATGTGTGTGGATGTACCCGTGTGTATCGGCTGAACAACATGTTAAGAAAGAACTGGTTGACCTGCCTTGTTTGAGGCTCAACTACACGTTTGTAACTTACAACTATGTTTGGTTATTAAAAAACCTTACAGTATTTCCTTCTAGTTTTCTTTACTCAATTTAATTGTCAAAGTCAAAGATGACATATCCTTTCATTTTACAATAAAAAGTTACACTCCCACTTGTTTCAGCGATGAGCCCAAAGTAGGTCCTTTGGTTTCAGGTTGGGTTCAGACTGAGTTAAAATGTAGGACTGCTGGAAATTACCTTGAAAACAAAGTTAACAATTGTTTTGTGATGAACCAAATTAATTATTGTTTTTATTTAATCCCAGTAACCCACAAGAGGCCTTTGTCTCCTGCCAGGCTGTTATTGTAAATAAGAAACTGTTCTTAATTAACTTGGCTGGTAAAATAAAGGTATAATAAAGAAATTATAACCAAATTAATTGATTAATTGATTTGCTTATACACTCTGATGTCTAGTAGGCAACATTCCTTCCTTGTTTTTTAAAATTTTACATTAAATTACATTTGATCTTTTTTTAATATATGATCTTGTATATGAAAAACATGACCTTTTGTATAAAGTTAATGAAATTATCATTTCTGAATCTGAAGATAAAGATCCAAGTAACTTCTTTTAAACCAAGGATATTTTGATTTGTGTATATTTTGTGTATTTTGTCACAAGCATATTTTGTGAATATGCCCACTTTCATAGATATGTTATACACCATTGTACTATGGAATTGTTTAACTCCATAATATGGACACAATCATGTTAATCAAAAAAATAAAATAAAAACATTGTATTTCCATGTACAAGGCATCAATTAGACATTTGCAACATAGTAGTGTCCTGTAGAAAATACTGGTTTCCTATAACCATGGTGTGTACATACAGTATGTGAGCATGTGTCAGTGTGTGTGTGGGTGGTTATGCCAGCTGTATGTGTGGGGACTGACTGAGAAACTCTGAATTTCCCTTGGCGTGAGGTGCAGCCTCCTCCACAGTCTGTAAAAGGTCTGAGGCGTTGCTGTCAGGTCCCTGGGACAGGAAGTTGAAATGTTCTTCCGCTGGCTGTAGTTTGCACTCACTAATGAAGAGTTCTGCTCCATCCCAGTTGCTAAGGTCACCGTGGGCATTGCAAGGTACGCTACCGTTGCTGCTGCTGCTGCTGTTGTTGAGTGCTGAGGAGAGGCCTGGAGCATGGTTGGTCAAAGACTGGCTGAGGTTGTGCACAGAGAGGGACTTCCCGAGACTGCTCTCCCAGTCTGACGGCGTCCCATCTGGACAAGATGAGAGCAACAGCAGGGGGTTAACCTCCAGGCTCATGTGCCTCCTCCAGACCCCTTCAGATTTCAAGCCAGGCTTCTCCCGCAGCTGCACCCTTCCCTGGGCAGGGCCAGCCTCACTGTCCCCTTCCTGCTCAGCATCCACACTGGATCCCACAACAACAGAGGTGCCCAGGCTCCCTTCATCCGCCGCCATTCCATCTGTCATTTCATCTGTCATTTCATCTGAGACGGGGTCAACGGGGCATCGGAGATGGGAGGGGTGCAAAATGGGAGGCAGCCGGAGGGTGAAACCCCCTGTTGAGGGAGGTGGGGGAGGCAGGTCATGGAAGTGTGCTCTTTTGGTGGTACCATTGGGGGTGACCAAGGTTGGGTAGGGGCTATCGGGAGGCAGTAGGGGTGATGGTGAGAGTGAGGCTGTGGACGGGGGGTAGGATGGAGGTGCTGAGTCTGGAGGGCCGTCATCATCGGCGGGTGGCAGGATGAGCCGCAGGCCTCTCGGGTTGGCGCTAAGAGAACGGCGTAAGCCCCCACTGTTATCTCCTCCACCTCCAACCGGATCACCTCCCTGGGGGGAGGGGAGATCCCTACCGATGATGGAGGGCTGGTAGTCCGAGTTGTGGTGCTGGTGGTTGTCTAGCTCAAACAGTGGAAGGGACGAGAGGGTGAGTGCTGAGGGTCCTTTCTGTAGAACATGGCGGTAAACGTCCAGCAAAGAATCCAACTTTGATTCAATGGAAGTTACCTGGGACGAAGAGAAAACAGTAAGAACATGGAGGGAGGCAAAGAAAGAGAGACAGCAAGCAAGAGAGCAAAGCTTAAAGGGCTTTTATTGACTTCTATCTTCGACCAAGGAATTTCAGAGCAACTTTTACAGATCTCTGGTGCTTGTTTCCAAAACAGATGTCAGACCAGAAAGTGAATTTTGAAAGACAGAAATCTCCTGGCAGAATGAATTCCTGAGACACAGGTATTTCTAAAGAATAATGCTGATTTAGTTTTCCCCTTCTCTCATTTCTTTCTTTACTCACCTGTCTCTCCACCTTACACACACGTCCTAGCATGCTCATGCCCTCCAGAGTGTCTCCATCTGGGTGAAGTTTGTCCCTCATCTTCTTATCCACAGGAACATGGCCTTTTCCCAGAATCTGATCCACCCTGATACACACACACACACACAAGCACCAATACTGGTGTCAATATATTAGGAAATAATGATGTTGCAATATAAGTAGTCACCCGAGCTTCATTTCAGGTTATCCCAAGTCAGGCAACAAACCTAAAGCAGCAGTAGGATGTTAAGATTAGGGTTAGTAAAACACACAACACAAAAGGAATGGCTATAGCAGTGCTCTTATATGAAAACCCTGTATCTCCAAAATTGTTTCACGCATTATGTAGTTTGTATGGGTTTCATGGGCTCTTAAACTTAAAGTATAAAAATTGTAAATGTGACAAATGAAAACAAAAAACAAAAATCACATTTTTACAAGTAAATGGAATAAAAGCACAACTCATTTATGAGCACTATATCTCATGATTTGGTTTACAAACATAGCACATTCAAAGCAAAGATCATATTGTTGCTGTTGGGGGAAAACATCTCTCTCTCTATATATATAAATATCTCAAGCATTACTATGTATTTTTGAGTTTAGATAAATTCATCAGACCAAGTGTTCAGTGCTCATAGCTTATACAGGATTATCCTTTCCACTTACCAATACTCAAGTAACACAACAGTGTTGAGGTATGTGTAAGTCCATTACCAGCTATTTATTTAACTTTCCATCCAGAAGAAGATTGTTTTTATTAAGTTTTAAGACATTTAAAGCCCAAATGAGACGTTAAATGTAGTGCTGCATGGAGATTATCAGTGAATCTGCTGCCAGCTTTCTGAATGTCAGAATTCTGATCAAATCTCTCAGTCTTTGACTCTGTAATAATGTTGAATTAATTTAGGTAATAATGTTTTTGTATCTCTAACATGCACTGATCTAGGAGAGACCAGCGCCTACATACCACACAGATATATTTTTTTGTCTAACACAAAACACATGTGAATTAATTGGAAAACACTTCCATTCACAACCACACACAAGGATGAAGTATGGAACTATGGATGGGATCTAATGTAGCAACAGGGATGATATGTTTGGGCATGTGTGTATACTCATTAGTATTTTCATTAAATGCAAATGTTGGTGTGTGTGGTTAATTAAAACTTTACCAAATGGGTGGAGTTAAACGCAGTAGAATAATCATGATTTAAGTAAACATTTAATATGTTTTTCACTTTCAAAATCCTTTCTGTGTGACTGTCTAAACCTTCAAGTACTCATTGCAGTGTCCACTGCAAGCACCAAACATCTTGTACACAAGACAGTTAATACAAAGGACTATTATTTGCATCCCTGCGAGCATGTGTATTTGCATGTTACATCTGATGGTTATTGGGGACTGCAATGGAACTAATGTTCACCATAGGGGCGGCTAATGGGATTCTACTGTAGGTAAAACTTAAGTTAAGTGAAATCAAAGTAACCCTGAGTCAGGGAGCTTCTTCCTGTTGTTGCTGTAATAATAGTGCAGGGCAGGAGAGGACATGTTCCTGGGTCGGCTATTCAGGCTGGGACCAGAGCCCGCTGCACTGGCCAGTCTGGAGACAGGAGAAAGACTGGGTCAGATACATCTTGCTCTCTCTCTCTCTCTCTCTCTCTCACACACACACACACACACACACACACACACACACACACACACACACACACACATGAAGCACATGTGGAACAAATCCAGTCCTATTGTACTAATTGGCAATCAATAACATTGGCATGTAGATAAACACAGAGTTTAGGCTGAAAATAAAGGCTGATACTGATGCTGACATTTTTATATGTTTCATGTTATGGTATGATCTTTTAATATTTTCATAATAAATGGTTTTAAATTTGAACATGTATCTTTAGTCTTTCTCCCATATTTGAATACATGTCAAGGCAGAAAAGCGTATAAAACAACATTTAAACCGCAATGTGTCACTAATAGACACACTTCACTGATAACCACATTAATGGAAAATGTCATGGTGAGCTTACAATGATTTAAAGCATGTTTACCTGCCTCATTTAATGGACAGCAATGATTGCTCATTATTGCTTTTAAATTAAGAGTTCATTTTTCAAAAACATTGCTGAAAACATTTCAAGTTAGTGAGTGTATCTATGTATGTAACTAGTAGTTTATCCCTTGCTCACAGATCCTCCCTCATTCAATGAAATCAAAATTGAAGCATCAGTTTTACACTTCTGTTTGCATTTCATGATGTTGGCCACATTAAGGTTTACATTCTACATCATCCTCAGAGACTAAGCCTGTGAAAGTATGATATTCATAAAGTTGACTGGTATGATGGAAGTCTAGTAGCAATGTTAAAGAGATACAGCAAATGCACACTGTAGTACCCAGGTGGTCTGTGTGTATCTACAGCCTTTGCCAATAGACCCACTTCACACTTAACACTCATAACATAACAGAAAACAAGAACTATATCATTCCCAGGAGTTCTAATGCCTACACTGGCATTCATTTAGCTTAACAAAACACCTGATAACAGTCAATACCAAGCCCTAAAACAAAGTCCTTAAAAAACAGGTTTGTAAATGTGAAAGTCCCAATCCACAGCTGCGCTATAGTGCCCCCTGCTGAAACAATCTCCAGCTTTGCTTTTTATATCTTAAGTAATTATAGATTTTTGATAAAAGAACTGAAAGCCTCTATATGTGGCTGCAAAAAGAAATAGGAACTGAAACAGCTGGAATTTGAATGAGTGACTGATGATGAACAAGTCAGAGTCTGGATTGGAGCTTTTACATAAGGACAAAATAGATCAACTACTTCTCTAAGTAGCACTTAGCTTGTATATCACCTACAGCCTATGTTAGCAGACATACTATTCCAGTTAGATGAAGTCCTCAGGGAGCCCAAATCAGTAATCACATAGTTTCTAGTATGGTATGAACATGTCACGTGTTTAAAATATATTACTTAGCACTAATCAAATACAAATGGTGTGACAAAGGACCACTTCCTTGGTTTAAAAATGTGGCAAGAAAAAATGAATAGCTATTGTCCAATGGGTGTTTCTTTATGCATTTCTTGGACAACTTTGTTTATAATCTATTGCTTGAGCTCCTTGATGACCTCTACTGCCAGAACTGGGTCATCCAGCCAATTTGATAAATGTTTCTGTAGCAACTTAAGCATGCACTATGTCAGAAAACCCCACCGATCTCCAAGCAGACTAAAACAAACGGTGAACATTTGTCATGGCCCTCTTAAAGTTGGCAGTTAAACAGAACTGTGTTCTCTTCCAAAAGATGGAAGGCAAGTGCCCTGAAATGGATGTTGTCAGTTTGCCTGTTTCTTGCTGAAGTGCTTTATAGGGCCGGGTTATGCTAGAAAAAGCTTCACAAGAATAAACAGATATCTCATCAGGTGTGTGAGACAGTTGGACACAGTGCTACATTTCTTTCCACCATGTTGCGTTTAAGTTGGCGCTGCATCTAAACTAAATAGACAAAAACTTCTGTGACTCTTTTCAACCTTTATGGACTATTGATGTGCAGGGATGAAGGGGATTTTCTGATAGATGCAAATGCATGCTGCTCGACCCAGGTTTGACATAATAAAGGTTTGGTTATGTTAGGGAGGGAAGCAGTTGGCGAGCAAATCAGGACGGGTTAGGTCTAACCCCGGTACAGACTGTTTCCTTCGGGAATGGCTGTAATATAAATGCAGAGAGGGAGAGGAAAAGGTCTTGAAGCGGCTGCTGAAAGGCCTTGGAGGGGGACCCACTACAGTGTCTAATCTGAGAGAGAAAAGGAATACACTTGTATAGTACATACACACACTGGGTAAAATGTAAAAGTGGGTTCATTTAATTTAAAATCATCACCCATAGAGTGATAACCTCTTTAGACCTAGTAGCAACTGCAGCAACATTGGCAATATCTATGCAAGAATAAAACTTTCATAAAGAACAAGTAACAGATATGGACAAACGGTAAATACGGTAAACAAGAGCAAATTCAAGTAAAAATTAATCGGGGTGATACCCAAGTGTACAAAAACATTTTTTTGATTTAAATGTAAGCGTGGGTGTGTGTGTGTGTGCTGACCTAGTCTGAAGACTCTTGATGCGACAGAGCATGTCCAGGTGTCCTGCTGAGTACTGCTCTATGACATCCTTCACGTCGTATGGACGCAATGTTTCCTTAAACTTCTTTTTTGCCACGTGGAACTTCATGATCCTACACACACACATGCAAGCAAACACACACACACGCACACACACAAAATACAAGCACACAAGAAGAAAAAGAGAGTCAAAAGAGGCTTCAAAAATAAGGATGTAATTACTACAACTAACCACTTGATGGTAGCAACAGCTTTGGGAAATACACACTACATTTCACTTGTTGATCTTTTTTTTATTGTTAAAAGAAAACATCTCAAATAAATTTGTCCTATGGTGCATCTTCTATGGTCAGAGATGACTCTCTTCATCAACTGAGTGACTTATGCGTTGATACAGGGACCAATGCTCTGTCTATTAGGCGTGAAACCTGAAGGAAGTGGTCTATATACCCACCAGATCTCATGGTGCAGAACAGCACTTATCACTGGATGCACACTAGTGCTGCAACATTGGAAAACTAAAGGTGATATATTATTGAAGGAATGGCTGGAAGAAATGGCAAAAATTTACAAACTAATAGACAGGTAAGGTTTCTATATGAAAATCTGGGGCCCCTACGCTACGGCAATGTGATGTTGAGGAGTTGCAGCCGCTCCAACAATGGTATGATGTTCTTTATGACATGTGTATTCTGAGGTACTGTGTAGCTTGCATAACCTGAGGTACTATTGAACACATGACATGACACACATGGGGTGGTGATGGAGCAGTGGATTAGTCAGATACCTTTGGTGTGAGGGGCCCAGGTTCAATTCCCCACTGTGACACAACCCATAGTTGCTACAGAGGCGTGCAGCCTCTGACAATTACTGCAATTGTAAGTCGCTTTGGATAAAAGCGTCAGCTTAATGTGATGACATATGCTATGCCGCATATACAGGATAATAATGCTCAGTCTCTGTCTATCCCTTGTTTCTTTATGTATGATGTGCCCTTTATTGGTTTGATATGTCTCCTTTTGTAAAGCCAATAAAAAGTACAGTCAAATACATCAAGGAGTCTCTAACGGGAAACCAAAGTTCCCTCATTAGCTTGTCAAATTTATAACAACTAAAATAAATTACTTTGTAACTTGAGTGTAATTCTCTATCTTCCTCTATTTGGTGAACGGAGCCACTGCTGGGTTAATAATATTGATACAGGTAAGGGGATCTATGCACTTGCTGCATTTGGATTCCCAGGTGGCTTCTGCTTTTCTCCAGTTGCCTGTTTTTCTCACTGTCTAAAAGGAAACAATGCCGACAGATGACCCTCTGTAATAACACTCCTGACAGGGGAGGGGTGTCCAACCGTCAACCCGACACCCTGGGAAAGCCCTGGGCTCCGGCTGCCCATGGAGGAGGCCTGCTGGGTGGGCAGGCCAGCCGGGGTTAGTTTGGTAGTGATGATATGTGCGTGTATTTTTGCACACATGTGAGTATAGGGAACAGCGGTGCTGGTGATGAGTGTTTGATAGACTTCAGTTCACTAGACTAAGTGACTTGACTTCCAGAACTAGTGACTAATAACAGACTGGATATTACTACCAAACAACCATTCAAGAGGGAACATTGCAAACAATCCTCCCTTGATCTGATTTATGTCAAATGTGGATTCCAAAAAGATTGCACAGGAAATTATTACATAATTTGTAATCTCTGTTACAATGATAAAAACTACAAATACAAAAAAAGTTGGAGGTGTATGAAAATACCAATGTGTTATGTTCACCTGACACTGTGTACAGTATATAACATTACTGAGGATTGTTAGAAATATATATACTTAAAGACCCGATGTGTTTGTGATAAAATGCATAGCTTAACAGCTATTCCCTCTAGATGTGCAGATGGGACATCTTATTTATTGAAAATATGCTGTGGTCCATATGGGATCTGCATCTGTACCTGCGTGTTGAGAATATTATTAAAGCTTTGGATACATATTCCCTTACATATATCAATCACTTTAACAACCTATGTTGAGTACATATGCTCAAACTCTGGGTTAAATATATTCTTTGTAAGATGGGTGATTCACCTGTAGAAGAGGAAGAACAAGGGACATTCAAAAAGTGTAATCGGAGTGAGTAATACCGGAATACCAAAAATTTTAGATAATTGATGAGAAGCAAAATATTAGATCCGCTTACAGACAGACTTTGAAGCTAAGATTAATGGAAGAGGATCAGTAAGTGCACCACTGCAAATCATAATGACCGTGGCTTGGTCTTTCATCTTGCATTACAATTTTTGTCCTTTTGTTTGTGATACAGTACTGTCCTGTCACCCTGTAAAGATTGATAACAGCTTAATTGGTCAAAAATGTTATGTTGTTCACCCTGACAAGAAGAACAAGCAGATATTATCTCTGTCCACCATATGAGAAGGGTAAAATAAAGAATGTATAAAATCAGGATCGCAAAATCTGAATTCTTATTAACATGAAGAAAACTATCAATACATAACTTTTAAACCAGAAGTCAATTTCCTCACCAACCTGTAATTTCTCAATGGAAAACCAGCTAATGAGTGGTGAAAATAGACATTTTTACAATGAAAAATATGAAAAGGGTGAGAAGAAGCAGTGAAGTGAGAGAATTAGTTGGCGCCAGTTGGATAAACATTCACTCACAGGGTGCCGGTGCCAGTGTAAGAGAGCAGGGTCTGCTAAAACATACACCCACACACACGTTCATTTACACACACACACACACACACAACAACAAGAAACTCATGCATGGCTGCTCGAAACTCCCCGCTGACAAACCCTCAATCCCAGCAGCAGGTCATTTAGATAAAGAGAGAACGATGGAGCAAAAAGAGAAGAAAAAATACAGAGAAATACATTTCAAAAAAGCTTGTGCATCATGTGAACCCCCTGCACTCATAGGTGAATGTATGTTTTTCCCAAGACAGAATTACTATTATAATGGATATTGGAGGGAAGAAACCTTGTTGAACAGCTGTAATTTTTGATAAACGGCATGTTGTTTGGTGTATTAAACCACAATACAGGTATACAGTAGTTTACTTGCTCCCTATTCTATACCAAAGCATTCTTCTGTTAGCTGGAGGTATTTTCGTACAATGAAATTTAGTCATTCAAGGGCTGCACACTGAATCCTCCATGAACTTTGAAATCAATAGTAACAGATCATAAACAGCCTACAAAAAAAGACGGAGGGCCAATCAATCAGTATGAAATGTGGCCTGACTTCAACAAGAGCTCAACTACAGAAAGGATTGCACTACGTTTACATTCAACAGCCAATCACGAAAGAAAGAGTCAGTTCAGTGGCATCTCCATTTGACTGGCAACTCTTTGGTGAGCTGGAAACAGGTGAGAAAAAAATCCCTAAAGGAGGAGTTTTACAGTTTTTTTCAATTGCTAACCTGCATTGGTCAAAACTGAAGTCCCATTGTCAAAACTCGTCACACAGTCAGCGAAACAGAAGAGTATGTGGACCAAACTGTGAATAATTTTTCATTGCTTTCACACAAAATGCATTCAATCACCACTTTCTCCAAAATCCATGAACTCTTTTCCCATTAATACTTCACCACCTGCAAAACACTGTATATCTGCAGCACATTTTTCAAATGCTAACACACTGTGTCCAAAACTGTTCAAAACACATTCAAAACAAAATGTTTGCAAATTTCCTGCATTTTTGCTGTAGCTGGACAGATTTACAGTATATAGAAAATCTTTGCAGAACATTTACATCCATTTTATGTTTTAGAGAAATATGTGTAATGTTTTGAATGTGGTTTTACTGTAAAACTGCAAGCTGAATGTAAAGCAAGAAAATGTGCTTATATTTTAGCAGAACTGGTTCAAGGGGATGGTACATCAATTACAGGCTGAAGTCATTTGGTCTCAGGTACCAGTATTAACTATGTAAACAACTGAAAAAAAGTGTATTGCAGCACTGAAATGTCAGGAACTTCTTTTTTTCACAAGTAAATTACTGAATGCATTTCTGATTCATTCTTGTAACATATAATATAGTATAGTCAATAAAGTGAAAATATGTTACAGGTCGCTTTGGTACATTTGCAAAACTAATTGTATTGGTAAACTATGGCTAAACTTTTGATGACAATGACTGAAAATGCACAAGGCTGTACTTTTTCTGTATGGCATAGATCAATCTCAACTGTACAGAGTTACAGTAAACATTGCAAGAGATTGGACAGGATTCACAGTAACACTTTTACGCACTGTAATTTTTTGACAGAGCATGTCATTGTGATGCAGAAAATAAAAAACAAGACTATATTACAGCACAGCATAGCACAACGGAATCAATTACAAAATAAGAAATGGAAACATGAAAACACCCCCTCAGGTTGATGTCCTGTTTATCTGTTCCAACAAACCACAAAATACACATAAATAAATGATACGGCCAATCAGAAAAGCAGGAGAACTTCAATGCCAGTAGGGACCGACAGGAACCACTTCCATTTGATTTGAACAAACCATCACACATTCCAGCATGGAGCCCTACTTTTATAGTTTCCTTGAGAGACCCCAGGAAGTCATTTCTCTTGAACAAGAAATAGTCTGGTAGCTGTTTCCCCCTGTTTCCAGTCTTTACCCAAAGCTAACCACAGACATGAGAGTGGTATCAATTTTCTCATCTAACTCTGAACAAAGTATTAAACAATAGTACATTACTATTTTTTTAAGATGGAGGCAACAGTAAAATATAGAAAATCAGGCCTGGATATTGGTTGACAGAACACGTAGAGCCATGTGTTAAAAGCTTTTTTTATTTTTTAAAGCGAACTTTAGAAATGACTTCCCCTTCTGTCAAGTTACAGTATATCTTTTAGCCATTCAATAGATTATTTCAGTTTCTCACCTGATATTAGTATTTGCATGCAAGTTTGCAAATGTGGTCTGGATTTAAAAGGTGGTTTGCCAGCTAAAAGACCTGAAATGTGAAATGTAAAGTGTAGCAGGAGCTCACCTGACAGCTCTGATGACAGCCTTGAGGGGAGCTGATAAATCCTCCACTGTAACATCACAATGGCAGCCTCTCTCATCAAAGGACTCCTCTGTGGTCATTCCTGTGTCCACTGAGAGAGACAGACCGCTGTTTCATCAATAAATGTAGCCACATGCAAAAATGCAGTCTTAAAGCAATTTCTCCATAGCAGGTCTTGACCGGAGTCTCCAAGAATGTTTCAAACTAATACTATTTTGGCTTTTAACAGGCCAGAATTTATGCCCTGCTTGGATGGGATCTTTAGGAATGGGCAGAGTTTTGCCAGCTCAGCTATGTAATGTGAGAGAAGAGGGTACTGTATATCCTGATTACTGCCAATAATTACGAGAGTGGGAGACACGGACAGAAAGACAGACACAGAAAAAAGAGAAAGAGCAAGAGAGAAAAGCACAGGGAAAAAGATGGAAAGCGAGTGAATAATTATATAGTGCATATAAGAGGTTATAAAATCAGTTCAAATAAATGATACGAGAGAATAAAAGCAGAAACAGAAATGCTTTTAAAGAAGTCAGCACTTTCATCTATTACTGTAGTGTCAGAGTTTCTGGGAAATGTGAGGACAACATAATGCATACAATAACTACTTTAGCTCATAATAAGAAATGCATGCTGCTTTCAAAGCACAAAAAGCAAGAATTGAGATTTAATGTAAATAAGGGCTTTGTGCATGTTTTATTCTGTTAAGTGTTTCCCAAAATGCAACATATCCACCTGGATAAAGACATAAATGCATGACATTCATCATTCTACATATCTAGAATGTAGAGAGACTAGACAACATATAGAAAGTTTAGAGAACACAATTTTAATAGAACTATACTGGTAGATGTTTTATCCCATAAATAAAAAAAAATCTCCAATTTCCAAAGCATACCATATAGTAGGATAAAAAACAGTCCAGACAGCACCTGGCTTCAGCTCATCCTAGCACAATATAAATACCAACTTTTTATTAAACACAATATAATAAACTATAACAATCCAAAAAGCAAATATGAACGACTTCCATCAAAAAGTTGTTTAATTCTTGGATGTTGGAGCGTCCCACCAACTTTCTACTGCATTACCATATACCAATAAAAAAACCCAAATGTACTTAGTAAATGTGACATTATGACATGAAGGTGCAGGTCACCCAAAAATATACAGCATGCTTTGGAAAATCCTTGTTAGAAATGTCAAATATACACAAACAAAAAACCTTTACGTAAAACTAACATGAACCTCTGCTTTTTTGACAAAGTTAAGATCGTTTTGGTTACTTCACTTTTTTTTTGTTATTTTCTGCTGTTTTGTCTTCTCAGTGGTTTGAAGTGTACGTCTGTGCACCAAGCAGGATTTACAAGGATTTGGTTCAGAATGTGAAGACAGTTGTTGAGTTGTTTGCATTTGTTTCCAGATCATTGTCAGTCAAATCTAATCAAACCAGACCTACAAAGTCCTGATGAAGCAGGTTCACTGAGTGTTTGACTCTTAAAAAATAATATATAAGGATTATTTTCCTGAATTGATTGTTGCATATTTAAGCCTGGATGTTTTAAGGCTACATAGAAAACAGATTTGAAACCTAGCTTTTACCTTTAATATCTCAGGAATTTTTATAGCTCCAATAATTTGTACGCTAGTTATGTGGTTGTGCAAATGTTCTCTCTTAAAAATCTAAATGGGACAACCTGATTAACCCTTCAACATACTGTTTTTCTCCCTAAGACTTTAAATTCAGCCATATATAAAACATATTGAGATTATCTATCTTCTCCACTAGCCAGTGGGCCAGCCGTGTGTTTGTATGGCTGGCCCACTGGGGGTTCAATGAGGTTAAAGAGATTAAATAAAGTGACTCTACATTTACACGATAAAATGGCATACTGTGTTGAAAAGGGTAGTTTGACAGTTTTGTTGGTCTGTTGATTTAAAGTCTTGCTCACCATCTGGGACAGCAGTGCGAGTCTGGCTCTTCAACCTCAGTGACGGCCTAAACCGGGTCCGGTCGTTGAAGCTCCAGCTCTTCTGCACTTTGGCCGGGCTCCCACCCATCAGCTCGCTGCCGCCTACCACGTCGTTGCCAGGGGAACAGCGTTGGCGGTCGTTGATGGACGTCTGCCTGCTCTTCATGCTCTGACCACGAGGACTCGCCAGCCGGACCCGCTCCTTAAAACTCAACTTCTGACTGCAGGGAGGGAGGGGGAAAAAAAGAGAGGGAGAAGAGGAGGGTGAGGGTGGGGGTGGGGAAATAAGGAGAGACCATTGAAAGAAGCAGAGTGAAAGATTAGGGATGGGGGAGACAGAGGGAGTGACAGAAGTGATGATCCAAAGATAGATGGATGAGGAGATGGATGGGGAAAGTGAGTTTATGAGGGAGTTGATAGAGAAAGTGTATGTGGCAGAGTTCGGGGTTGATCGAGAGACACACACAGACACAAGGAGAGAGAAAAAAAGGATGCTGTCAACACCTATTTCCCCTCAGAGAGTGAGAAGAGTTCAGAGCGCAGACACAGGGCAGCGTTCTGTCTTTTCCTTCAGCCCAAACATCATCCATCCAACTGACATGCCCAAAACACCAGAACAGAGCCAAACTGCCCGCCAAGCCACTGAAACAAACCCTCAGTGTTGGATCCTGAAGTGCTGCACTCCTCACCTAATCGCCTGATAATCTATCCATGTATTCTCTTTTCAAAACAGAGTTAATGAGATTTTTAAAAGGCAGTGTGTAAAGCATGGCAAGGATAATAAATCACCACCACACATTCATTTTGAGACCAACTTAAACATTATTCAGAGAGAAGCCACGGACCGCCATCATTGGATTATGTTTTGGGAAATGTTGTGAGTTCTTCCTGAACAAAAAGAGCTAAATCTTTCAGAGACTAGGAAGGAAAATTAATTCCAGCATGTTAATCAGTGCTTATTATTAAATTCAAATAATCTGAGGTCCAACTTGAAGCAACACGATTTATCAGAAAATATGACTTTAATTTAACAAAACACAATCTCTGTTCACTGTAGAAACGCCATGATATGACATATTGATATTGAAAAATGCTATGTATGTATCTGCGTCTTTATCTATCATAATGATTTTAGTCCATTTAAATAAATAACACATATCAGCTACACCTACCATTCAAGAAAAATGAATCCACATAAAGTTCAGATCTTTGCTAACATCCAAGGGGTTGGTGGGGATGCAGAAAGTTCTCAATCAATGAGACTCATTACAGTAAACTATTATGTTGCTAAAGCAAATAGACCAGCATGCAATGCAGCAGACACATAAGAGAGATGCAGGGTTCCCACAAATTTTTACCATGCCACAATTTCACATTTTCTTCCAGACTTCAGTGTCTCACCTGGATTTCAGCATTTTAATCAGTTTCAATCACTTTAACAGAAGTTGCTTTTGCTTGCATATTCCAAAGAGGAAGTTATTTTTTTAGTTTTACTGATTTGCCATGATTTCCCAAACCTAGACCTGTGCAATATTTTCCATACTTTCTCAGACTTGTGTAGGAACATTATTAAACACTTTACAATACATGGCAATACATTATCAACGTTCAAGGCAGAATTAAATACTATTAGCGAGCGATGCAGTGGTAGCCATTTTCTGCTCTGAATACACTTTCTGCTATTACTGAAATAACAACAAATTATTTCTTAAATACAGTGAATGGAACTAAATATCTTTGCATCTCTGATGGCTAAAAATGACTGAAAAGAGAAGTGAAGCAAAGCAGTAATGCACAGAGCATGCAGTAAAACAAGGAACAGCTCATTTTAAATCTGTATATTGGCATCTATGGCACTTGTTGGGGCATAATTTAATGTTAACTGGGTCCAGCCCCATGAATTGCTCTTTTAATTTCCTTCTTATTTACTATATTGTCATCGGACCATTTTATTCTTATAACTGATGAGTCTATAGCTTCTAAAAAAATCCTCCGAGACCAACTTCTGACCCCAAGAATCTAGAAATTGGTGGTTGTTCATTAAGAATATGAACACAACAAAATATTCATGTGGCTGGAATAAATATAAAATAAAGGGGAATTTAGACCTAGTATTTTTTACTTTTTGTCTCTGATTTTTAACTTATCGAGCTCTTTTACTGAGAATTTTCCCTAAATTGACTCATATTATCTTTAAATTATAAATAATCAAAGGATAATGTCTATAATGTCTTTTATGGTGTAAAGATCAGTTTTGGTGTAATTCCCCTTTAATTTGTAACATGGTAAGAAAGTCCTGTTTGCATTCGGCAGGCAGCAGGCACCAGTACCCGTCTCAGACAAAATCCTTTGTGGTAGAAAAGGGATTAGGGAGGGAGTTAAGAAGGAAGTTAAATTTGTTTGTTTTTTTGTTGTCCTTCATGCTATAAGTCAGTCATTTCCATAGGTTATTGGGGGGCAGGACAGAGAGGATGCTGGGTAGTACTGTAGATACCTCCTATATGTCCGAGTATACCTTCTGAAGAGCCTCCCATTACTTATACCTTTACTACAGCGTAGGAGGGAGAGGCAGATGGAGGAGGGAAAGAGGAAAGAGATAAAGGTTGGAGGAGATTAAAAGAGGAGTTCAGCAGAGGAAGAAGAAAGATTCTCTGCTGTCAATACTAATGCAAAGGGCAGGGGGGATATTTTAGAAATGGATGGCAATGAGTGAACAGGGATGTTGTGTAAGGTATACCCACCTTGATTTAGTTTTCCCTCATTTGGGGAAGACAAATCTATATATCATACTAGTGTCATCAAACTAAAACCATAGTCAGTTTTAAAAGCATTATTCTGTACATGTGCAACCTGGACCCTATTTTCCCCAACAGATTTGACCAAACTGTCACCAGATGCCTCAGTGAGAAACTACTTTGCTTGCCTGGGTTTGGCTCGGCAATCATGTACGAATGCTTCAAATCATGTCTTTTCAACACAATAATTCTTCTGTGACATGCGGTGAACAAATTTCCTAACTGTGCCTGCCTGTGGGGCTGCAGCGTTGTGTAAAGTAGTCTGGTCCACAAAATAATTAAAATCAGGCTGTATTCACATATAATTGCTGTTTAAATGAAATCTGGTGTGTTTGCCAGTTTAGTCTAGTTTGCTTAGTTTGGTGTGAATGCTGTTATTTGAGCCCTGTTGTTGACTAAACAGCACTCTTACAAACGCAAACATAACTAACTGCAGCATTACTTGGAATAAGCCTTGTTTCATTTTCCCATAAGGGAGCAATGCAAGTCAACTATGGGTTTAAACACGCTTAAATGATGAGAAATAGTGTCCAGGTTAAAGGCATTAAGTCAAAGTATTAACCATTTGTTTATCTTTGCTCATATTGATCATCACTGACTGGAGGTTTACCCTCTTTTACCACATCACTTGGTTCAAATTAAATTTCACTGTACCAAGAGGTACACCCACACACAGGCACACCTGCCTACACACATAAACTCCAGATTAAACCCCCATTATCCTTTATTTCATAATGCCTCTCACTGCCAATATCCAGCACACTTGTGCTCAGCATGATGCCTGCTGTAGCACTTTGTGGTGCGCCTAATGTTTACTACTGCTGGTGTTTACAAGTCTGCTTAAACGAAAACCACCAGCCGTTTACCACGGCACCTACCGTCGCCGAGTAGCCGACAGTCTGTAAAACCACTAATAACAGAGTGTTGTGTGTTCTCTTGGTGGAGGGAAGGTCATAAAAGGGTGTGTAATTATGATTTCACAAGTGCAAATTGCATTTGCTGTAACAAAAGTTTCTAAGAAGGGAAAGCATAATTAAACACAGCCCTTTAAACAGAGGGATTTCTGGGGGATGGATGTTGTTGTGGATGCAACAAAGCCTAATGAAATGTTGTTTTGTTTAAAGATGAGACGCTTGTGTATTTGTGTTTGACTACGAGTATGAACTTATTGTTTTTATATATGTGCGTTTCTGTGTTTGTGTGTCTTTCTTAAGTTTAAATGCCTAAGAAGATGCTGGCTCAATATAAGGCCCCCAAATGTTGCCAAAGGACTGTAAAAACCTATACTAGCACAATTAAACTCACAAATCTCTTTCTGTCTTCTTCCCCTCTCTGAAATCCCCTATCTTCCCTCCCTCTGCTCCCCCTTCTTCAACTTCGCTCTGTCTCTACAAGACTTGTGTTTGATGAGTTATATAAATACCATCCCAATGGAAAAAATGAGTCATGGTACAGACATGGTACAGACTCCTGTCTTTGATGGCGTGTGTGCATGCATGCATACATACACACACACACACCCACACACACTCAACAAAGACAGAAGACCATCACCCTTCATGCCTGAAAGTCAAGTGCAGAGAGGGAAACAGCAGTGAAAGGAGGAATTTAAAATAAAGAAAGGAGACGCAATTTTAAAGTAGCTCTTGTAGTACTTTCTTTGCAGTATAGTTTCGGTCTACCTACGTCTGATGTAAAAACACAACTGTCTCTACCACTGCATCTCTTCTTGCCCCTCTTTCTCAATTCAACGCAATTCAAATCAACAAATGTACTTCAGCGGAGCTCTTGAGACAACGTCTTAGCTGATGTTCTTTACATTTTTACTCAAATGAACCTGACACCTTTGGTTTCCTTTTATCAGGACACATCAACCTCGTTATTGCACAGGCTACTTATCCCTTTATTTTGTATGTCATAGCACTCTAGTCTTTTAACTTTTACAACATCATTATTACTTTGCCAGGTCATACTGGTTAAAAACATGGACATAAGTCAAAACAACTGCCTACACTTTCTCCAGTAATGGTGGTCTTGTTCTAAAGGGTAAATAAGTGTTCAGTCATTCACTAAACCAAACAACTAACAAACCATAAACACAATTAACAATCAACATCTTCCAACCCTTTGATGGCAATTGCAGTCTTTAACTGATTCACTAACCATTCACTGTTACCTATCAGCAAAGAAGTAAATAAATTCATCATTAGACCTTGGATCTGTGAATCTGTAATCGCACAATCAATAAACTAAAAAAACATAGACTAAACAAGCCCACAAATAAGACACAGTTTAAAAAATAAACACATAACATTAGGCATATAGTTTAATCAGAATTTCATCACAGGTTGACTGTATGTGTTCGTGTCTTTGAAGGAATAAGCTGAGAGTCATACAAACCTGTAAGTAGTCTCGCCCTGCTCTTTCCTTCAAAGGTTAGTGGGATAAAGAGGAGGAGACAAAGGGAGATAAATCAATATTCCAGCAGATTTACAAAGCATTATACAGACGTTTCCACTAATGGATATGGGAGGCATCAGGCCAAAAGGAAACAATAAGAAAGAAACTTTATGGGGTTAGTTATATACAAGCACATGCAAGCTATGGCTGTGCACAGTAAGGGTAAAGCATTAGCGGAAAGACACATCTATGTGTGTGTGTGAAAGCAGGAATGATGATCCTGCTTTCACTGTTCACTCTCCAAAAATCTGTGACAACACAAAAAAGCGAACCCACAAAAACTTTGTCATGACTGACATGGTCCAAATTAATGTGAATTTTTTTCTAACTTGACCCAAGCCGAATAACTTCAATTAACATTTATAAAACTTACACAATCTCTGAATTCATTATCATTATATACCTCAGCAACTTCCATTGTGCCAGTCAACAAGGCATTCGACTGCCTGAGTGTGAAAAAGGTTTGAAAGATCATGCATGCCAAGCAAACAATCCCTGATTGGGGAAACAAAATGTTAATGCAGGTACGCTATTAAAAAAATGAGAATGCTGCAGTGAGGCATACAGTGGAAAAAAAGAGCTGAAGCTACACCAATGGAGACAAGCAGCTGAGGAGTAAGAGATGAGGCAAAGGGCTGAGTAACAGCGGCCATGTTTTAAAGTCTGTAAGTTGTTACCTACTTGGCGGGGCTGCAGGTATGCAACGCCTTCAAATGAGGCTTCCAGGTAGCAATGGAAACCGAGTTCTCATCAGCAGCATAACTACGCCAGACACACTACGTGCAGAGTCGACAGGATAAATAAAATAACGATAATGAAACAATTAACAGGGTAAAGTGTGGGTGGAAAAACAGGGTGAGGGAGGAACGTATAAGTTGGGTAGAAAGTGAGAGAAGGAAGGTGAGGAGGGGATAAAAAGAAAGAGCTGATTAGTTTTTTGGGTAATGTTGATGCACTGTTGTCAGGGGCTGTCGAAGAGAGGTGGGGGCGGTGATGGTGGTGTTGTTGGAGGTGGTGGGGATACATGCCTGAAGGGGGGGAGAGCACTTTGATAGTGGTACCAGGTGGCTCTGAGGTAGGGGCGAGCGCCGTCGGTGGAGTATAGACGCCAAGCCGCCTGGGTGGGGGAGGGAGCAGATGGACAGGACGCGCACACATTCACATGTACACACACGCACAAACATGACGCAGACGGGCAATGGCACAAACATGGTGAGGAAAAAGGGACTGAGATATATGTGAACATGTAACATATACAGGGTGCTTCAGGGGATGTAACCAGCTGGCAGCCATATTGGTGGTCCGCAGTATGGCCATGGAGAGTGAGTCATTTCATCATACAAGTCTGCGATTTGGACATGAAAGACCACTGTTCCGTTTTATACCCAGTTAAACTAGTCAAATGTTCATTGACTACTTGCAAGTTAATGTCTGCAATGGATGGATTAGATTAAGCAAATAGAACGTCTATGGACATCAGGAGTTAGTTTTTGCTGTTAGTCATGTTTGTTTGCTTTGGGCAAACAGTTATGTTTATTTTGTGTCTGCATTGGCCAAAGCCTTCACACACGTTCATTGTTGATTACAGTCCACATGGCCATACAATTTCGACTGCACACAAATCACATGAACCCTCATTGACACACATATGCAGAATGTTTAATTTGGGTTTACAGTAACCCTCATTTGTAAACAAATGCACTGGCCATTCTGCAATAATGACCTACATTAACCTCAATCATTTTTACAGGTTGTTTTCTTGATTTACTTGCAGCTGACTGAACCTCCTCAATGGTGCCAGTTGTGGTTACAAGATTTGCGACACGACTGGAAAGTCTTTATATAAACACTTTACACAGACAGGGTGGGAAATTTAACACGGCCACTTGCCAAATACTAGTCAATTTTGGCTGTTGGTTGTTGGGCTACTATAGAGACAACTTTAAAGTAATTTGGAGATTCAATCTTATTCTAAAAATACAATTGGTAGGCAAACTAATTATTGTAGCCCATGAAATTTTGCATTGACCAGCTGCTGAGTCTTGAAAACAGTGATAATATCCTCTTGCCCTGCAGACAGACACACACCCACACAAACACACAGTGGGTTAAAGCAGGGAGAGCTGTGTGGGATAGGGGAGTGAAGTGATGGACAGAATAGTAATGTCATCCACACACTGAACATGTCAAAGCTGCTTCCAAGTTTCCTTTTACCTGTTGAGGAAAATGTTAGGAGCTTGGCAGACAACAGACACTGACCAGGTGCTTGACACAAATAAAACAGAAACAAGATCAACGCACAGGATTAATTGCTCCCTTTGTGGGTTATTTAGGATCAATTGGGCTCCAAATGGTCTTTGTCAAGCATAACAACTGATCATATTGATAACAGGGAGGATAGGCAAGACAATGTTTAGCTTTAGCCAATTTCACACTGATCTGATATCACATATCTGGGAATGCAGCGACACATGGTGAGACCCAGACAGTTTTAAACTAATCCCCACTTTACCCTATCACCTAAACTAGCACCCACACTGTTCTCTATAATAAACCACCATTTTTATAATGCATATATGTCCATCACTAAAGTAAGTAAAGTAGGTCAAACTTGAGTGATGAGGAAGTAGCTGTAACATGTAAAGATTTCCAAGCTCATAACCAGGAAGTTGCAGTCAAACAGATGAAAAAGTAAGAAGTTTAATGATACCACAAGTTGTGATGCTTCACTTGAACACATTATGTAAAATTGTACAAATATCAATATAATTTTCAATTACTGTAAGACCATGTCATTAACAACATACTAAGGGTGTTGATGTAGTTTAAGTGATACTGTATATTTACATGATCATGTGACAGTTCTTTGCTTATTTAAATTGACAAGGATCGCATGATTGCAGAATAACAGAGTGAAAACATTGAGTTTCCCTTCGCAGGATTAAATAAAGTATATCTTAAAACACTCCGGCTTGCTTCGCCTCTTTCTGGGTTGGGGGGAGTATGAACCAAACCGTGGCTAAAAAATCGAGGTCTGAACCAAACTGTGGATTTGGTGTATCGTTACACCCCTACTCAAAACTGATATAAATGATTACTAAATCTAAAAAAAATAATGCTCAGAGCTTTGAAAAAAATACCATGGAAAATTTTAAAAAGTAGGTCAAGGAAGTTCATATAGGATAGTAGACAGACGAACACACACACACACACACACATAAAGAAACGCAGACACTCTCAGAGACACACATATGTGCAAACACAGAGAAAAGCACACAATTGTGGGCGCACACACACACACACACACACACACACACACTCCACAGCAGATATTTATTGTTCATTATAAAGTAATGCAGCTGGTCTTGTCTATTACAATGAGTGACGGGGGGAGCGTTTGCCCAGGGAATGGTTGCCATGGACACGGCTCATAAATCCCAGTAGTGTGTGTTGCTGTTGGACCTGAGAAACGACAGCGTGCCTCACACACCGTTAGTCATCATCAGTTACACACTCTGACAGCCCAGAGATGGACAAAACACACGCACACAGACACACATACACATTCATATTAAGTACTTAATGAAACACCTTCACTCTGATAGGAAGAGAGATGTTGAAACCACCCATCCACGCACTTCAACATATTCCTATCACACTCATTAAAGGGTAAAGAGTGGACATACACACACTCATGCTTTTATTCAGACCCAGGGACACGCATTGGAAGGCTTTAGAAACGGTCAAAACAGACAGCGCACACACATACATTGAAATCTGCACTTAAGAGTAGAGAAAGTTCTCTCTTTTCACGCTGGTCCTCAGCTGCAGCTACTGGTGCAAAAAGAAAAAAATCAGTAGAGGTGATGTGTGTTTGTTCCCTGCGTATGTGTGGGTGTACCTGGATGAGGCTGGCAGCTGGGTTCCTCCTCTTTTCAAAGTGCTTCTGTCGATGCTGCTCTTGCACCTTCAGGGCAAAACCTGACCCTAGGATCCCCTACATGCAGAGAAACACACACACACACACACACACACACACACACACACACACACA
>NC_060164.1:22736203-22742824 GCF_021292245.1 Micropterus dolomieu
GGGGCGAGCGCCGTCGGTGGAGTATAGACGCCAAGCCGCCTGGGTGGGGGAGGGAGCAGATGGACAGGACGCGCACACATTCACATGTACACACACGCACAAACATGACGCAGACGGGCAATGGCACAAACATGGTGAGGAAAAAGGGACTGAGATATATGTGAACATGTAACATATACAGGGTGCTTCAGGGGATGTAACCAGCTGGCAGCCATATTGGTGGTCCGCAGTATGGCCATGGAGAGTGAGTCATTTCATCATACAAGTCTGCGATTTGGACATGAAAGACCACTGTTCCGTTTTATACCCAGTTAAACTAGTCAAATGTTCATTGACTACTTGCAAGTTAATGTCTGCAATGGATGGATTAGATTAAGCAAATAGAACGTCTATGGACATCAGGAGTTAGTTTTTGCTGTTAGTCATGTTTGTTTGCTTTGGGCAAACAGTTATGTTTATTTTGTGTCTGCATTGGCCAAAGCCTTCACACACGTTCATTGTTGATTACAGTCCACATGGCCATACAATTTCGACTGCACACAAATCACATGAACCCTCATTGACACACATATGCAGAATGTTTAATTTGGGTTTACAGTAACCCTCATTTGTAAACAAATGCACTGGCCATTCTGCAATAATGACCTACATTAACCTCAATCATTTTTACAGGTTGTTTTCTTGATTTACTTGCAGCTGACTGAACCTCCTCAATGGTGCCAGTTGTGGTTACAAGATTTGCGACACGACTGGAAAGTCTTTATATAAACACTTTACACAGACAGGGTGGGAAATTTAACACGGCCACTTGCCAAATACTAGTCAATTTTGGCTGTTGGTTGTTGGGCTACTATAGAGACAACTTTAAAGTAATTTGGAGATTCAATCTTATTCTAAAAATACAATTGGTAGGCAAACTAATTATTGTAGCCCATGAAATTTTGCATTGACCAGCTGCTGAGTCTTGAAAACAGTGATAATATCCTCTTGCCCTGCAGACAGACACACACCCACACAAACACACAGTGGGTTAAAGCAGGGAGAGCTGTGTGGGATAGGGGAGTGAAGTGATGGACAGAATAGTAATGTCATCCACACACTGAACATGTCAAAGCTGCTTCCAAGTTTCCTTTTACCTGTTGAGGAAAATGTTAGGAGCTTGGCAGACAACAGACACTGACCAGGTGCTTGACACAAATAAAACAGAAACAAGATCAACGCACAGGATTAATTGCTCCCTTTGTGGGTTATTTAGGATCAATTGGGCTCCAAATGGTCTTTGTCAAGCATAACAACTGATCATATTGATAACAGGGAGGATAGGCAAGACAATGTTTAGCTTTAGCCAATTTCACACTGATCTGATATCACATATCTGGGAATGCAGCGACACATGGTGAGACCCAGACAGTTTTAAACTAATCCCCACTTTACCCTATCACCTAAACTAGCACCCACACTGTTCTCTATAATAAACCACCATTTTTATAATGCATATATGTCCATCACTAAAGTAAGTAAAGTAGGTCAAACTTGAGTGATGAGGAAGTAGCTGTAACATGTAAAGATTTCCAAGCTCATAACCAGGAAGTTGCAGTCAAACAGATGAAAAAGTAAGAAGTTTAATGATACCACAAGTTGTGATGCTTCACTTGAACACATTATGTAAAATTGTACAAATATCAATATAATTTTCAATTACTGTAAGACCATGTCATTAACAACATACTAAGGGTGTTGATGTAGTTTAAGTGATACTGTATATTTACATGATCATGTGACAGTTCTTTGCTTATTTAAATTGACAAGGATCGCATGATTGCAGAATAACAGAGTGAAAACATTGAGTTTCCCTTCGCAGGATTAAATAAAGTATATCTTAAAACACTCCGGCTTGCTTCGCCTCTTTCTGGGTTGGGGGGAGTATGAACCAAACCGTGGCTAAAAAATCGAGGTCTGAACCAAACTGTGGATTTGGTGTATCGTTACACCCCTACTCAAAACTGATATAAATGATTACTAAATCTAAAAAAAATAATGCTCAGAGCTTTGAAAAAAATACCATGGAAAATTTTAAAAAGTAGGTCAAGGAAGTTCATATAGGATAGTAGACAGACGAACACACACACACACACACACATAAAGAAACGCAGACACTCTCAGAGACACACATATGTGCAAACACAGAGAAAAGCACACAATTGTGGGCGCACACACACACACACACACACACACACACACTCCACAGCAGATATTTATTGTTCATTATAAAGTAATGCAGCTGGTCTTGTCTATTACAATGAGTGACGGGGGGAGCGTTTGCCCAGGGAATGGTTGCCATGGACACGGCTCATAAATCCCAGTAGTGTGTGTTGCTGTTGGACCTGAGAAACGACAGCGTGCCTCACACACCGTTAGTCATCATCAGTTACACACTCTGACAGCCCAGAGATGGACAAAACACACGCACACAGACACACATACACATTCATATTAAGTACTTAATGAAACACCTTCACTCTGATAGGAAGAGAGATGTTGAAACCACCCATCCACGCACTTCAACATATTCCTATCACACTCATTAAAGGGTAAAGAGTGGACATACACACACTCATGCTTTTATTCAGACCCAGGGACACGCATTGGAAGGCTTTAGAAACGGTCAAAACAGACAGCGCACACACATACATTGAAATCTGCACTTAAGAGTAGAGAAAGTTCTCTCTTTTCACGCTGGTCCTCAGCTGCAGCTACTGGTGCAAAAAGAAAAAAATCAGTAGAGGTGATGTGTGTTTGTTCCCTGCGTATGTGTGGGTGTACCTGGATGAGGCTGGCAGCTGGGTTCCTCCTCTTTTCAAAGTGCTTCTGTCGATGCTGCTCTTGCACCTTCAGGGCAAAACCTGACCCTAGGATCCCCTACATGCAGAGAAACACACACACACACACACACACACACACACACACACACACACACATAGATAAACAAAACAAAAGAGAAAACATGGCTCCTACTACTGTTAGCATTAGCTTTAAGGAGCTATTAGGAAATACAGTACTTGTAATCAGTCACGGTGTCATGATGTATGTCTGTATTTGACTCACAGCTGGCAAGGCAAAGAAGGAGATCCCCAGCAGAGCAAAACAGGCAGATAATAACCGCCCGGTCCACGTCTGCGGAGTCTTGTCACCGTAGCCAATGGTTGTAAGGGTGATCTAAAGAGTCAGAGGTCAACACTCAGGTAACCAGGGCTTTGCTGAAATCTGTCCCTTGCTCACTCATCCACTATTCCCTACTTAATAGACACTCAATTGTTTACTCTATGGTGAGCAGCAAATTGTGGGTTTTTTTGCACCATCACTGACAGCTGTAGTGTAGGAATACAATGGTGGAAAGTACACCTGCGCACTATATAGTAAAAAGGTGGTTTCAGTCACATCCCATAAGTATGTAGATTAAATCACATGACTAGTACTGATACAGCAAACAATTACAAACAAATCGTCTTCTCTATATTCTTGAAACACTCATAATAGGTGTACTTTTGTGCACAAACTGGCTCCTTTTTGGACTTATTTCCTAAATTCAAATTTATGCAAAGCCTCAGAGGTTTTTATGAACAAATCTTGTACACAAGCTAGTTGAATCTCTCACAACTGTCCATGGCCTGATCCTACATTTAGCAAATTCAAGTTTTTGACTTTTGACACAAGCAATTTAGCCACAATGCATTATCTAGCTAGTTTGTTAACAATGATTTTTTTCCAAGTTCACACTCGCCAAACAAAAAGCAGGATAATTAGTGACCTAATTGGTGACCTAGTGAATGCCATGAAATCAGCTTTCACCAGATTTAGTGGTAGATTTAATGCTTTTTCAAAATGTCTCAAAAGCATTTAGAGACTTATATAGCGGTCACAGTTTAAATACATCAAGAGAATGGTGCACTGTGTACAATTCACCTTTTCACAAAAATGATGTAAAGGCTTTTAGTGTCTACCAGAAAGAAAGACGCTCCAAGGCTACAGAACATGGGAACACGGTGTGTCTAAATGTCATTCCCACAAGTCTAACCGGCCAGGTTCACCTAGCAGCAAGAAAAAATTGAATTTATCGATCGGCCCATAACTTGTTCGTGTGTTGTCTGTTTCCACGTTTTCAAGGCATAATGGGTTTTAGATGTAGGAGGAAACAGTGCATTGCAGTTAGCCAAGTGTGACTTCAAAGGCCTTTCCTGTTGGCTTTTGTGCTGAAGGTGTCATTAAGGTCACACACAAACTGTAAATGGAAATATATCACTGTTGTCAGATAGAAACAGCATGACTCCACTTGGTTGGCTTTCTTTTATTTTACCTTAGATTAAAGGGAGCAATCATACTATGTTGGATGGGAAAAACATTTTATGATTTCAACTCTTTGTGGCAGTCAGTTAGACAAGTTCTGGTGTTTGAAGTTCCCAAAAATCTCAGACTTTGTGTGATACAGTCACTGTTTGGTTTGGTATGCTCAAGTGCATTTGTGTGTAATATGTGTGTGCGCTCACCGTGCCCCACCACAGAGCGTCGGCGTAGGTGGCAAAGTCCTGATTGACTTCTTTCTCCACCAGATAGACCAAAAAGGAGGAGAAGATTAACACCAGGAACCCAATATACCAGGCAGTCACCAGCTCCTACAAGACACACACACACACAAATATATATACAGTATATATATATATATATATATACGTATATATATTAATAAAATCGTCATTAATAGAGGAAAATAGGAACAACCCCAGGTTTCTTTTCAGCACTGTAGCCAGGCTGACAGAGAGTCACAGCTCTATTGAGCCAAGTATTCCTATAGCTCTCAGTAGTTTCGACTTCATGAGCTTCTTTAATGATAAAATTCTAGCTATTAGAGACAAAATTCACCAAGACCTGCCCTCAACTGGCACCGAATTATCTCTAAACTCAGGAACCTTAGAAACAGCTGTAGAACCAGATATATATATTAGACTGTTTTGCTTCCCTCAGCCTTTACCAACTAACTTCAATAATTTCTTCATCTAAACCATCAACCTGCCTCTTAGACACCATCCCGACTAGGCTGCTTAAAGATGTTTTACCCTTAGTCAGCACTTCTATGCTAGATATAATCAATCTATCTCTATCAACAGGCTATGTACCACAGTACTTTAAAGTAGCTGTAATTAAACCTCTTCTGAAAAAGCCCAAACTTGATCTGGATGTTTTAGCCAACTATAGACCTATATCTAAACTTCCATTTCTCTCTAAGGTTCTGGAGAAAGCAGTTGCTAAACAGCTGTGTGACTTTCTACAGAGCAATAGTTTATTTGAGGATTTTCAAGATTCAGAGCTCATCATATCACAGAGACAGCACTGGTGAAAATTACTAATGACCTCCTTATTGCATCAGACAAAGGACTTTAATTAGATCTTAGTTCTGCATTTGATACCATTGACCATCAGATCCTATTACAGAGACTGGAACATTTCATTGGCATTAAAGGAACCGCTCTAAGCTGGTTTAAGTCCTATTTATCAGATCGATTTCAGTTTGTACATGTTAACGATGAGTCCTCCATGCATGCCAAAGTTAGTCATGGAGTACCACAAGGATCTGTCCTCGGACCAATCCTCTTCACTTTATATATGCTTCCTTTAGGCAATATTATCAGGAAATATTCCATAAGCTTTCATTGTTATGCAGATGATACTCAGTTATATCTATCGATCAAGCCAGATGAAACTCATCAGTTAGCTAAACTTCAAATGTGCCTTCAGGATGTTCTGGATGACCTGTAATTTTCTAATGTTAAACTCAGATAAAACTGAAGTTATTGTTCTGGGGCCTAAGCACCTCCGTGACGCATTATCTAAAGATATAGTTTCCCTTGATGGCATCGCCCTGGAGTACAGCACCACTGTGAGGAATCTTGGAGTTATCTTTGATCAGGACATGTCGTTTAAGTCTCACATTAAGCAAATTTCAAGGACTGCCTTTTTTCACCTATGTAATATTGCGAAAATCAGGAACATGTTACTTCTAGGCTGGATTACTGCAATTCCTTATTATCAGGCTGCTCGAAAAAGTCCATTAAGACTCTTCAGCTGATCCAGAATGCAGCAAAAAGAGATCATATTTCTCCTGTTTTAGCTTCTCAGCATTGGCTTCCAGTAAAATCCAGAATAGAATTTAAAATCATTCTTCTTACCTACACAGCTCTTAATGGTCAGTCACCATCTTATCTTAAAGAGCTCATAGTACCTTACTACCCCACCAGAGCACTGCGCTCCCAGAATGCAGGGTTACTTGTGGTTCCTAGAGTCTCCAAAAGTAGACTAGGAGCCAGAGCGTTCAGCTATCAAGCTCCTCTCCTGGGGAACCAGGTTCCAGTTTGGGTTCAGGAGGCAGACACCATCTCCACATTTAAGAGTAGGCTTAAGACTTTCCTCTTTGATAAAGCTTATAGTTAGGGCTGGCTCAGGTTAGTCCTGAACCATCCCTTAGTTATGCTGCTATAGGCCTAGACTGCTGGGGGATTTCCTATGATGCACTGAGCTCCTCTCTCCTCTACTTTCTCTCCCTCTGTATGCAACCTCATCCCATTATTG
>NC_060164.1:22743670-22811905 GCF_021292245.1 Micropterus dolomieu
GGAACCGCTCTAAGCTGGTTTAAGTCCTATTTATCAGATCGATTTCAGTTTGTACATGTTAACGATGAGTCCTCCATGCATGCCAAAGTTAGTCATGGAGTTCCTCAAGGATCTGTCCTCAGACCAATCCTCTTCACTTTATATATGCTTCCCTTAGGCAATATTATCAGGAAATATTCCATAAGCTTTCATTGTTATGCAGATGATACTCAGTTATATCTATCGATCAAACCAGATGAAACTCATCAGTTATCTTTGATCAGGACATGTCGTTTAAGTCTCACATTAAGCAAATTTCAAGGACCGCCTTTTTTCACCTACGTAAGATTGCAAAAATCAGGAACATCCTGTCTAATCAGGCTGCTCGAAAAAGTCCATTAAGACTCTTCAGCTGATCCAGAATGCTGCAGCACGTGTTCTGACAGGAACCAGGAAAAGAGATCACATTTCTCCTGTTTTAGCTTCTCTGCATTGGCTTCCAGTAAAATCCAGAATAGAATTTAAAATCATTCTTCTTACCTACAAAGCTCTTAATGGTCAGGCACCATCTTATCTTAAAGAGCTCATAGTACCTTACTACCCCTCCAGAGCACTGCGCTCCCAGAATGCACCTGTGGTTCCTAGAGTCTCCAAAAGTAAACTAGGAGCCAGAGCGTTCAGCTATCAAGCTCCTCTCCTGGGGAACCAGGTTCCAGTTTGGGTTCAGGAGGCAGACACCATCTCCACATTTAAGAGTAGGCTTAAGACTTTCCTCTTTGATAAAGCTTATAGTTAGGGCTGGCTCAGGTTAGTCCTGAACCATCCCTTAGTTATGCTGCTATAGGCCTAGACTGCTGGGGGATTTCCTATGATGCACTGAGCTCCTCTCTCCTCTACTTTCTCTCCCTCTGTATGCAACCTCATCCCATTATTGCATGTTACTAACACAACTTCTCCCCTTACTGGTAGTCTTGTGCTTTCTCGTCTCTCTCCTCTCTCCTATCACTTCCTACAGGTTTTCTGGCTCTGGAGCTGTGGAGTCTGGACCTGTGGCTGCAGGTCACCTGCTGCCCCCGTGTTCCTGCTCGACACCCTCTGCTACAACAACTATTGTTACTAGTCCTATTGTTATTATTGTTATTATAATCATTAACATTACGATTGTTATCATTAACACTACTTTAAATATCTGTACCATTTTTCACTTAGTCTATAGCAACATCACCTTTACTGTCTGTACCTCTGTGTGTGTATATTGTGTAGGCTGCCTCCCTCCCCTCTCTCTCCTTCCATCCCTCTCTTTTTCTCTCTGTTCCTCTCTTGCCCTCTCTCTCTCTCGCTCTCTCTCTCTCCCTCTCTCTCCTTCACCCCAACCGGTCGAGGCAGATGGCCGCCAAACCTGAGCCATGGTTCTGCTCAGTTTTTCCTTGCCTCTGTCGCCTAGTGCTGCTCTTGGTGGGAACTGTTGGGCTTCTGTAAATAGCATCATAGAGTACGGTCTAGACCTGCTCTTTTATGAAAAGCGCTGTGAGATAACTGTTGTTGTGATTTGTGATTATAAATAAAATTGAATTGAATTGAATTGAATTGAATATATATATATATATATATATATATATATATACAGTATACTTTATAAATTAACCGTTCTTACCAGAAATACTAGCAGAGGCATCTCCTGTATTGAAAACCATGGTCCAGAAATTAATAAACACCTTTTGGGAATAAAGTCTTCTTTTTATAGGAGCAAATTGTTATTTTTTTCACCATGCAGAACTAGTTATTGAAAAACGCAGATGAATAGTCCGTTCAAAATCATGAAAAACCATATTAAATACCAGTATGTAGTCATGACAAATTGCCATTATATAAAAAACTAGTAGCACATGCAACAGGCATATATAAAGGCACACAACTGCAAGACCATTTGATGTACCTTTGGCACTGACAGTATGACAAGACATTTATAGTATTTTGAAATGATAGTAAAGTTAAAAAAATAAATACCATGTTGACAATGTTAACTGGATAAGACCACATTTTTCAAACAAATGTTTTACTTTCTAGTGAACATACAATCCCCGCGACCCTGTACGCAGGATAAGTGGTTGACGATGGATGGATGAACATACAATCATTTTGAACTTCATATATTTTCAGTCATTAGAAATACACATCTAGTTAGTGTTAAAATATGCATTTAACTTAATTATTAAATGTAGTATTTACAGTATTTATTAATTTGTCACTGTTACAGTTTAACGTTATTATTATGAGTGCATCTGCTTGTGCATACTGTAGTCGGGAATACACAACAGAAGAACTAGGTAGTCAGCAATATCCACCATGAATGAACAGACAAAAATGCTACTGTGATAATCTGGAGAAACAAAGAGGAAAAAGAACAGTACCGTCTAATTGACAGATGATTGCTATTAGGTGAAGTGCAGAAACACATCAGTACTGTAATGTAATGTAATTGACCAATTATTAATTGAAACATCTGAAACACAAAAATTAAAGTTCAGAAGAGCAGAAACTGTTTAAAATGTCCTACCTTACTATGTGCATAAACTACAGATCCCAGCAGCTTCCAGGTCCCTCCCCTGCGGTCCATGCGCACCATGCGCAGGATCTGAAGGAAACGAAGGCTACGCAGCGCAGAGGTGGCAAAGATGTTACCCTGGCTACCGGCTGAAACCACAGCAACTGAGGCGATAAGTACGATGATGTCTAGGATGCAAAATAATGAAAATTAAAGGTCATGGGTACCACAATATTAGCAACACAAACTGTGGTTGGCCCCCCTACTTTCTAAATCTATCCACCCGTCCATCCATCACCTAAAAAACTATTAATTCACTACAAGCTGTTTGCTTCATTTTCTATCTCAATTAGTCTTCTTCTGTCATTCTGTCTACAACCCTAAAATGCCCCATTTTTTCCTTATCTTTTATTTCCCAGCAGACTGTCCTCCTCCCTGCTGGAGCAACCTAAAGAGAATAGAGAACGTCTATTGTTGAAACGGATGTTTTCTTTCCCTTTTGATTCCAGCTACATTGATTGGACACTAAAGAGGACATTTAAAAATCTAATCTACATCAGCAAATAATATCTTTGCCTGAGGATTATCTCTTAAAATGACTCTAAGATGTAGTACAACTGTTTACTCAAGTACAGTTTACTGAACAACTTGAGATGTGAATGTGTGAATATCAAACGGAAAATACACGCTTCGGTCAATACTGTTGCAAATAAATCTGTAGTTTTCTTGATTTTTAATCAAACCTTTTGTGTCAAATTACATCACCTGGGAAATATTAAGCTTAAGACAAGAACGAACAAATACAAGAAACATGTTTGGAGTTGTGAATGGCGTCATTAATAAACTATACAGTTAAATGTAACAACAGCATGTGTTTTATTTTATTTTTATTACATTTATTTAACCCAGCCAATTACATCCAGGCAAAAAGTTTGATGTCATGATGCATGGTTGACATAAAGAGACTTTAAAGATACCAGGTTTAAATAGCCTTACTCTTTAGTGGATTAGATTGTTCTTTTGAGATTTTTTTTTAGTTTTTTTTAATTGTACTTCTAAATGTAGGGGTATTTGCTATGTTCCTTTGTCTTTCCTTTATCACTTAATTTAAAATGCACTAGTTTACTTAAACATGTTTTATCTCTTGTATGACTTGCCTGTACTTTTACTGTTTTCTATATACAGTATACACATACGTAAATATTTTTGGTACCCTGTAAAGCACATTGAATTGCCTTGGTGTATGAAATGTGCTATACAAATAAAGTTGCTTTGCCTTGCCTGAGAGTGTGAGACACACACAGACCTACCAATGACACAGAACGGTTTCCTGGCGAAGCGGAGGCGTCCCTGCCAGCCTCGGTAGCGGCAGCAGCAGCCAGCACTCCATATCCTGATGATATACTCCAGACCAAACACTACAATCATCACAAACTCCTGCAGGGCACACACACACACACACACACACACACACACACACACACACACAAACACACAAAACCCCACATAGTGAAACCTTTAAATGCTACAAATGCAGAGACACAAGCAATAAAGACATTTGCAGCCAAGGGTCGGAAGTTATAGTTTGTTGTTAAGCTTGTCTTCAATGTAACTCTACCACTGACACTACTGCGAAAGAAAACACATTTACCCTCCCACACACAAACATAACAGCATACTTGAACAGAGCAATTTGTTGCAGTCTTTCAGTAACTATTTCAAAGGTCAATATGATGTAAATGTGAAATGAATTCTCAGCATTATCTTTACTGTATTTTAGTACATCTGTTTTTTAAATTACTAACAAGACTTTTCTATGTTGACATGTCCTGACAGGAAGTAGGAGTAATTAATAACATTAATAATGGCTGTTTTCCATTTTGGTGTGTCCAGTGTCAATTTGTTATAAAATAATATAACTTTCCTTTACAGGAATCATTTGACATTTTTAGGGAAATACATTTTAGCACTGTCTGTCCTACAGCGACCGGCATAAAGCAGGAACACCTGTTAATCAGGCTGCCTTTATCTATAAATGAAGATGATTTATTCTTACAGCATCTGTTGTCCAAAGCTGCTTTATATTTTATGAAAAACTTCTCCTTCAGTTCTTTAAATCCCTGCAACCATCTAAAGGCAGCAGGACAGATATGTTGATAAATCTACAGCCTCTGATTTGAGAAGTACCATGCCAGAGCTCTGTGACATTACGCACGGCTGTCCATGTCACAGCCAGTGCTGTGACTCGGGGTTTCAGTGTTTCCCCTCTCCCTTTGTTTGTCTATATCTGTGTGTAAGTGTGTATGTGTGGTGGGCATGGCTTCACAATGACAAAACTACACACCTGTTGCTAATCAACTCATCACCTCCCTGCTCAAATACTCCTGGTTTCCTGTGACTTGTTGCCAGATTGTTCCTAACGTCCTGTAGTACAGTACCTCCCTGCCATGCCAGTCTTCAGAGTTTTCCTAAAGCCAGTGTTTGTGATTCTCTCTTGCCTAATAATAATTCATATTGTTTTTTTCCTGTGTTCCAGGACTCCCATGCCTCCACCTGTTTCCTTTTCATCTATTACTAACCACCACAACCAACTCCAACCGGACCGTGCCATCTCGAGCCATTTTTGTATTTCCCAAAATGTCAAATGATTCATTTAAAAGGCTTGAGCTTGGTTCACCCAAATTACAAGAAAGGAAAAAAAAACATAAAAAAAACCTTACCAGAAACAATGCATTAAGCTCTCCCTGGGAGACAAATCCTGATTGAACACACT
This sequence comes from Micropterus dolomieu, assembly GCF_021292245.1. Classification (NCBI taxonomy): domain Eukaryota; kingdom Metazoa; phylum Chordata; class Actinopteri; order Centrarchiformes; family Centrarchidae; genus Micropterus; species Micropterus dolomieu. The sequence continues at coordinate 22,748,968 of NC_060164.1, forward strand.
TAGTTGTGTGAATGTGTGTGTGTTTGTGCATGGCCTACCAGGATGAGCAGACAGTGTGTGGAGAATTCCTGGTGAGCAGGAATGGTGGAAAACACAGAAAGAACAAGACATCCAAAGACCAGGATGAACCTGTGGAGACAAAGCAAGACACACACACACACACACACACACACACACACACACACACACACACACACACACACAAATCAGCTATGTGCAATTAATAAAATGTTAGCTCAGGCAAAGCACACATCTGCAGCAAAAGTAAACCTGCAAGGTTCGCCAAGTTTTATTATATTACTGTGCAATTCAGCTGATTCATCTACTGTCTGAATGGATTGAAAGCCAACTTCTCACAGTAACACTAGCTGAACAAGCAGTTGACACAGTGATGCAGGCTGTGTGCATTTGATACACTAGTACTGAATCTGTTGTAGTCCAGTTATTTACTTTGCAGCATTGTTGGCTCAAAGTGTTCATTGTTGTGAAGTACAGTGGCATGTTTTCCCATTGATTTTTTTAACTTACATTTACCTGAAGCAACTTTGAATGTTTGCCTCCAACTTGAGGTTCAGTGTTAATAGCAACCAGTCAGCAACCAATCAGCTATATAGGCTGAATTTATCAACAATAAAAATTTGCAGTTGTGGGGTGTGATGCTTCTAGAATTGACAGTAATCCTGAAGCTCCCATCAGGATCAAAGGGGAAGTTTGGAGCTGTGATAACGCTGATACACTCAGAGGTGAAATATCCATAACACACTTACATCAGTCTTGATTTTGGCCAATCAGAGCCGTCCGCATCGCCTGACTGACCCAAAATACTGCTCCCCTGCTGCCCGCAAGGTAACAACTCAGTCCCTTGTAAGTCATATGGTAACTTGGTTAATGAGCAAACACAAATTAAAATTCATAAGGCAGCTTCCAGGCAACATATGCACTGGCTAGCAGCCCCAGCCTGCTGTTCTCTCTCAACCATCTTTTTTTTAAAGATGCCATCTGTCTTTTTGATATTTACTGTCTTCTCATCTCTACAGATTTATGAGATCTTGTTTTCTGTGTACAGAATATGTTCCAGCCTTGTTCCTTTCTTCTTTCTAGACCTCTCTCTGTCTTACTTTCTTTTTAATCTTTTATGCTATTTATTTGCTTTCTTCCTCACATCCCTTCTCCATCTCCCATCTCTCTGTCTCTGCTTGAGTTCACTCTTTCCCTTCTTTGTCTCTGGACTCCCTCACCATCACTTTGTCTTTTTCCCTCCACTGGCTCTTCTGTGTGATTGATGCCGCCATTCATTTTCCATGGGATCCACAAGGAATATGAAAAGGGAGGCGTGTGTACATGTGTGTAAGAATTGTGCGTCCCCAGCGTGTGAGTTACAGCAGAGGAGGACTGATGGTTCCTAATATCCAGTCCACATCTGCATCTGATACTGGCTCCTTCTCTAATAGCTCTTCACTGTCATACAGACAGACAGCACACAGAGCAGATTTGCAAGTGGAAGTGAAGTTGGTTTGTGTGTGTGCAACCACAGCTCCTCCTGACTGGCGACTGGTATAAAATGCACCCTGTTCACTTACATTTAAATAACTTTTCAACATACACTTATGGTCCAAATCTCCGGCACTAGCGAGTAAGTGAACCTTAAGTTGAGATTGTTATGTCCACTGCCAAGTGTTAAATGTCATGTCAAGAATTAAATGTCAAAAGTAGTGCGCATTTGTATGTCTTTGTGTTTTTGTATATGTATGTCTTTTGTAAAAGCAATGTGGTCTGTTTTTATTTACAGATTGTCCATGTAACGTTCTATTGTCCACCCCTATCTCTAACCTAGCTATTCTGCTTTCAGACTTACTGTAATAACTCCTTTTCCCATCTGTGGACACAATTCATGTTGACGTTTTCAAAAAAAAAAAAAAGGAGAGTGATGTAGAGGCAGGTAAAGCCACAAGCCATGCCACGAGTGTGACTGAAATATGCGTGACCGTCTGTGCGGTCAGTTTGATGAGAAGTGATTTCAAGTTGGGGTTGAATACAACCTTGGGAGAAATCAGTCCATGATATGAAATTGAATTGCAATTAATCTTCGCAAGCAACATGTACAACATCAAAGGCACATATTATGTTTCTTTGATGGTGGCAACACAGCCTGCAGTCCTTCTCATGGCACATTCAAATTTACATTCCAATAGCAGCATTTATGCCAAAGAAGATCAGGCGGTCCTCAAAAATTTAGTTGGACGGGTATTGGATCTGTAATGCCATCAGATGATTATTGTATTCTAGCTTTAACTATGTTCACACACGTGGACATAGTGTGATCACAACACATAAATGACCACATATACTTTCAGCGTTCTGTAGGGTTTTTTTGTCCATTTCTTTTATTGAAGTTGATAAGATTGACATGTTTTTACATATGAATTCATTCCTAGATGTATTCAGCATGTTATCAATACCACTGTCTGCACACTGTGTGTTTCCTATCGGAGAGACACCTCTTTCTGTATACCAACTGATGATGAAATTATTATATTACACAGATAAATGAGAAGCTGCTATCGCATGATGACACATGCAATCAATAACACTGTTAATCAATCCCTAGGTGAATTAGTCACTCAAAATGATAAATTGCTCATACAGGCGTCCGTGTAGCCATGCTTTAGTCAGATTGCCTTTGGACTGTCAGGAAAACCTTGATAGGTTTGCTACAACAAAAACACCAGAGGTTTACAACAAATCACATATTCTTTCCATTTTAACTGAACATTTTTTGAAACATGCCATCATTTTTGATGATCCCATCCCAGCAGCTATTTGTTCCTTTCATTACAGAACATTATGAAAATCAACCTTCAGTGATTCCATCATCAAGTCCATTAGGGAAAAGAAACCCTAGAAATTATCCTTTTAACAAACTATATGTTTACTTAAAGTATTGCAGGTTTTTGACTTTCTGTGACTATGTGGAAGAAATGTATGGGTAAGAAGAATTTCTAATGTTTAGCTTAACGTGTTGTTGTCTTCCTGAGATGCCTTAGTGCCCTTCAGATTAGGTATGTTTTATGTTAGAAGTTGCCAGCATGTCCAGAGTTACAGATAAAATCGACCTTGGAGAGTTTCCAGAGTCGCTTGATAATAACAAACTGACACACACTTTGACATTAACGAACAGTTACCATAACTGTTCTCCTTATCCTCCAAGAAGGTTTAAGACTATATACTGTCCTTTGTGACGTTGTTTTTGTCCATGCATACGAGCTGTACCAAGATCTTCAACGTAGGCAGATTTGTGTTGTAATAAATTATATATTCAAGAAAGAACAACTGAGGCTCATCGAGTTTATTATTTTATTCATCAAAGTGAAGATTGACCAGATGTTTTCCACATCAGACTATGACTAGCAACCGTTAGACTGTTAGTTGTTAGAGCTCTCTAACTGGGCAGAATATTCAAAAGTGTCCCTGCTGGCAACTGCATTTCCATGCAAGCGCCTTTATAGAAATAGTTACACCGTTTGAGAAATATGCTTATTCACTTTCTTATCAAGAGTCAGATGAGATGATCAACACTAATCTTACTGTATGTCTGTACGTTAAGTATGGAGATGGAGCCAGAAAAAGATTGGCTTAGCTTAACAAAAAGACTGAAAGTAGAGGGAACCAGCTAGCCTGGCTTATTCCAAAGTTCAAAAATAACTTCCTACCAACACATTAAAGTTCACTATTTAACATGTTGTCCGACTAGTACACAATCAAGAACGTAAAAACAACTATTTGTTTTGGAGAATGGCTAGCAGTAATGTAATACATTTGAGATTTTTGGGGTGTAATAGGTAAAATGGGCTTCTTAAGCGCATCAAGTTGTCAAAACAAGAAAGGAACAACCAGGAGAAAGGTGTATGTTGATATTGACGCTTAGCAGACATTAATAACAAGGCAGCTGTTTACTGATGTGTAATACCACTCAGAACATTTGCTTTAGATGCTCCACTCTAAATGCCAGTTTATTCCTTTAATTAAATATCTCAGCTGAGTGTTACCCTCCTCTGTCGTCACCTTGTCTAACCAACATCTAGTAAAGTTGGTGCTTGACGTCCTCAGTGGACCCTGGACAAGATGCAGGTGTTAGAGAGTGCCAGCTCTGGTGCATATGGCAGAGACAACTGCCTCTGACTTAATGCTGATGAACGACCTGAGGACCCACAGCTAATATACAGCCAAAAACCTGCACTGCTCTACTCTACACTACAAGCTGACAAAGATGCCTGAAGGCTGAGAAGAAGAGGTGAGTGCGTGTATGTGTGCGTAATCACGTCCTTGGAGATTTGCAGTCTGGGCTCACGAAGCGGTTTCATTACGAACATGATGTTTTAAAATGCAAAAATGGGGGAGATATGTTCAACTAGAAACAAGCTTCAAATGGTGTTCCTTATTGAACCTTGACCAAATGTTCAAACCAAACTAATCTACCTGCTTTAACTGCTCTATCTGTTCTATTCACCAACTTTTCAAGGAACAAATATGTGAAAATGTGTCACAGTGTGCGCCCTTATCACATAATCCTTTCATTGTGAGGGTGCATGAGCGTGTGTTTGGTCTGTCTCAGTATGGTAGGGCGGACGGCTATAAATACTACAACCATGAGCCTTGGCCACCGTTGCTATGAAAAGAAAGCCAGCCAGACACTTGAATCAGAAAGCTTAGTTGTTGCAATTAGGATCAAATCAAAACTTTAGGCAGAATCCAAAAGTATATCGAGATTGTTTTGCATTTAGATTGCAGATTGTATTGTCAGATTTCTTATCATATTTGGCTCCTGCAAAAACGTTTTTCTAATGCACTAGTTTTTTAAAAATGATTTATTCCCATTGGAGCCATAGAAGTGCTCCAGTTGTCACCTCACATTAAGTTAATTTCCATTCACCTGTTTTTATGTACAATTTCCATTTGTGCATAAAGATAACGCAGCGGAAAGGCTGGAATTAAAAAAAAAAGTTGATAAGGAGACTCTACATTGTTGTTTGAATGGTACTTAATTACGTCACCTGTTTGCGCCTTCTTCTTTTGCAACAATGTAATGACACTTGACTGGAGAATTAGCGCCACCACCTGTAGTGTAGCTGTTTTTTGCACTAAATTTGAATGGAAACTTGACATCAGTCTATTGGAAAACACTGATTTCCCACAATCACAACTCTATTAAGGGGAAACAGCAGGAGGAAAAAAGAAAGGAAAACAACTAATGTCAGTTCACATTCAGGTATCTTTCACACATACACATACAGAGTCAATGTTGATGCTGCTGGAAATGCTTCACAGGAAATACAGTATGTATACTCAAAAATTGTATGGACAGTCTGTGTGGAAAGATTTTATCTACTGTAAAAAAGTAGCTGTGTGTGGGAAAACAAAACAACATAAAAGCTTCTTAGCGGCAACCCAGTTTCATGTTAAGGACTTTTGATACGTAGAATAATTTAAAAGCACACGCACATGAAGCCCAGTACAAGCCATGCACACGACTTCAGAGAGAAGAATATTTGACTTTACTTCTTCATGTGGATAATAAATTTCCTCTCAGAAGACACATCTAAGTGGAAGAAGATTTAAAATCATCAAACAAACTTGAAGCAGAATGTATGAGAGTGCGTGTGTGTGTGTGTGTGTGAGACTGTAAATCTTATCTTTCACAAGGTATCATGGAGCCCATAAATTGATTATGTGTACTGTGAAAGCATGTAGCATTCACAAGTAAATATGACCACGTATGTTTATGATAAAAAGGAGGAACACTATAAAAGGGTGCAGATGTTTCCCTCTATGTGTTTATATGAAATTAGTATCTGAGAATGGGAAGGAGAAAAAGTGTGTGTTGTGTGTGTGTGTGTGTGTGTGTGTGTGACGGATTGGATACGTGAGAGGTCAGGGTTTTCCACACAATACGGTCTGGTATCATTATCTATTTCCTTCTTTCTTTCTGTGCCAACCATGCATACCCTTTCAATCAAGACGGAGGGAGGGAACGGAAACAGAGAGTGAAAGACTGAAAGAGAAATAGAGAAACCAAGAGATTCATTGAGGCCAGTCGCTTTGGATAAGTGCCTCATAATGTGAGGGCAACAGAACAAAAGAAACAGTGGAAGATATATAAGAAGACAGCAGGGTAATGCAAAGAGAAGAGGACCAGCAGAGACCTCCACAGTGGCAAAAAGAGAAAATGCTGAATCCAGCGGATAAAAATGACTGAACGCTATGGGAAGAGTGTGATCAGCAGGTTCTCCCGGATGACAGCAGCAGAGCAGAGGCTGCAATAGGAAGATTAAGATTGAGCTTAGCTATAAAGAACATTTCTCCTTCAAGGAAAGGCCTTGCAGATCGGTACATCACAAATAAAACAAGAGAGATTAACCCTTATGCCCTCCTCAAATTTTGCACCCTCTGGACACCTTCCTTGGAAAAATTGTACATGCACAAATAAACTGCTATAAAATCATTTATCAATATTTTTTTCTGCTTTTTTCCCCATAAATCACTTAAGAGAAGAGATGACAGGCTGAGAGAAGAGAGTGAGCACAGTCAGTCTCTCTTTGGATCTCACTATGTCAAGTCATTGTATTGATCATGTTTTTATTCTAAATGATATTTGTTCTTACAGTACGGTATGGTTGCGTGTGTGTCTCACTTATCCTGTCACATCTTGATTTTCAAACTTATATGACGCAAGAAGAAGGGTTGAATGAGAGCACACTGGTAGATAAAGAGAAGACGAGAGAGAAGAAAAAAGCATGATGAGAGAGAAGGGGAGGGAGGGAGTGAGAAAGAGGGATGTAGCCAGGCCGACTCCTTGCCAGCGGTCTATTAGTTAATCCTTGTGTTTATCCAGTCGAGTGCAGTATCTTACCTGATGATGGCAGTGATAAAACATATGGTTTTATTTCTAAGCAACTACTTGACCAAACAGAGCCGGGCCAAGGACATGGTGCTGCACAGGCCCGTTTTCTCTGCTCACATCTCAAAGGTTTTTTTATCCATCATAAGCAAAGTTGAACTATGATAATAGTCATTCTCGAATCCATAAAGTTCAAGGAGCTGGGTCCGATGGAGGTCGGAGGAATTCAACGTCTTGCTTAAATAAGCTTCAGAAGAGGTGTATCTGTGCTGACGCAAAGGCTTGAAACTAGGGCTGAAAGGTTATGGCTCTATTCTATTAAAATTACGTCCACAAAAAGTGCTTCTTTGTGCCACTGTAAAGCTCTGACTCTTATACGCTGTGTCTAACTATGAAACAATTAATTGAGAGAGAGGAGGAAATACAGGAGGAAATGCTAGCAAGACTTTATTTTTATAACAAACTTCTCTTTCCACCGTTATCTTAACTCGCCTCTTGGAGATTTCAGAGCGAGAACTGTCTTTGAGAGAGATTTCTGTTTCGTGTTTAAAAACACAGGATGTCACCTTGAGTCACTTGTTGAGTGAGCCATACATGCAGAAGCAGTAGCAAAGCTTCTCTGTGGTCTCATCAACAAGAAATAGCACAGTGGAGTATCCTGATTCGTCAGTTTGTGAGTTTACATAGAAAACAGTAGGAGATGTTGACACATATTGTAAGGTGTGTGTCAGCCTTCAGCCGGGCTGAAAATACAAATTTCAACTCCCATCATTTTTTTATTTAAATGTAATATTTGATATACATATATACAGTATGTCAATACACAAAGATGGCTTCTTGATTTCATACTGTAGATTTACCTAGCACGGAACACTGGGCAGCTACCATGCAAAATGTTTTATTATTTCATCATGGAAACAAGATATTTTTTATTATAAAATCCTTAAGGGTCTAAAGATGTTTATGGTTTATGGAAAGGATGGGAGGATAGTAATGGGAGGGAGGGGTGCAGTATAGATGCTTTCTGCATTTATTTTACTTTGGTCAGTATATGAATTTAAAGATATAACTAATTTATCTTCTCTGTGGCTCAACAAACCTGTAACCTCATTTCAACAATTTAGTTTTAATCTTAAAAAAATGAAAATATCACAAAAAAGAAAAAGTCATTAATGCAACCCTAGCCTCAAATTAGCATCACATAGTGTCAAATACACCTGAACAGACCAGCGGATAGGGACTCAAACCCGCAACATCAAGAGACATGTCTGAGCAAGACTCCTCACCAGTAGAGCACCAGCTTAAGAAGCAGATGTTTGTTTTCTTATCCCACATCTGAGCCATGCGACCGCAGCGAAGAGAGACGTAGGGAGGAAGAGATATAGTAAAGTTTAGGAGAGGGGTACAGAGAGAAAGAAAGAGCCGGACAGAAGCCAATTTTCCATGATGTGGGATGCACCGAGGATGGGTGACGGGTGCGAGAAGAGTCAGAAAGCTTGTGTGTGTGTGTGTGTGTGTGTGTGTGTGTGTGTGTGTGTGTGTGTGTGTGTGTGTGTGTGTCTTCTCACTAACTAGACACAGACTGCCACACTGTTGAAGAAAGCCAACAGCTAACAGGGTTCAAAAAACCACAGGCTTACAAGCACACACGCACACACACTTGCTCGCACACACACACAGACCGTACATCAGATTCCTATTAGCACCCATCTGAGCACTAATACCACTCCAAGACTCCTGAGTGCTGTTCAGCAGATGTCAAAGAGACAGAGAGAGAGCAAGCAGGAGACAACCTAACAAGACTGTATTTTAAATGTATATTTCCTTTATTTTATCATTTTATATGAATCTTGAACAAACCAAGCCAAAAACGATGAAAGATATAAAAATCACCAAGAGACGGCAGTGGGGAGGGGAGGGGGCTCAGCTTCTGTCTCTTCTTCCATGTCAAACGCTTTTTATCATTTCATTTCTGAGAAATTATAATATACATAAACACAATCTTATCCAAATCTGAGCCAAGGGAATTAGAAGCAAAACTCTGCAGTTGCTGCACAGTTAAAGTTATCTATTTTACAATAAACTCCATGCTGGCTTTGTAAATGTAGCAGATACACTTTCCTCCTTCTTCTTGCCATGGTCTAAACAGTGCCATTTTTCACATAGCTGACGCAGCAATATTTTATTGTGCACGTTATGACAGAAGGCATTGCACCTTTTGTGTCTTAGGAAATCCACTGGGCTTAGTGGGCAGCCTTGATTAATGCCACTTAACTATAAGCTAGCAGCATGGGCATGAAGGCTCATTACTCAGACTTTGCTAGTACAATCGAAGGAGAGTTATGATTGAACGAGTACATTGTTTGTGCAGCTAACTGATCCCAGTTAAGCCAAAACCAAAATATGGTCTGTCAGGAATCTATCCATGCTTTTTGTCTGTATTTTGGGAAGCTGAGCATTTTTTAAAGCTGGTACGAAGAAAACAAAAATGTTTGTTTAGTTTAATTAAGTGCGTGTTGTGTTTCTGCCCTTGAGCATTCAAAAGCACCATTTTGCCTTATGAGTCAGTACCAGCTGTGCAAGTGAAAAATCTCTTGTAGAACTCATTGCAGACCTCGTATTTTAGTAGAAGGAGATATGTCAGGTAATATATCGGATAGACTCTGACATGCACAGCAAATGCAAGCTCCTGGACATTTGAGATTTTAAAGATGAGCCACTTTTAGCAACATTTAATTAAAGATGTCTCCTAGAGTTTTGCAATTATTTTTTTAAAATCTATCCAACTATAAGCGTCTTTTGCTCATGATGATTCAAGAGATTTGACAAGTTACACTTAGGGGGCTTTCACACCTTGGTCCGGACTTTCGGACTTTTCAGTTTGGTCCGAACAATAAATTGCAGGTGTGAAACCTCCCACGGACCACTGTCCGGACCAAACAGACAAAATTTGGACCGACCCGTGTCTCCCGTGACAGATCTTCTTTTCAAACAGACGGCTGCTATAGAAGCACACTGCCACATACATCTTTGGTTTCTCCTGAAACGGAGGTGCAGAAGGATTGATTGCTGTCTTCTCCTTTCCTGTTGGCGACGTTAGTGTTCGCACAACGAGGACGTTTAATTGCGAATTTGAACGATCCTTCAGTATAGTTGGTGCTGCAGGTAGTAATGCCATAATAATAATATTGTGGCAAATATGCATATCTTCATTTTTTATTCATTCATTTTTGTCAAAGATACCCGCTGAACTGTTTAATACACCAATCAATGTCAAGTATAGGGAGACGCAGCCCACATAAGCTAGATGATGACGACAGGGCACAAGGGTGTCATGTAAAGTCCTTTAGTGCGGTGCAGAATTGCAGTGTGAAACCAAACCAAAACTAACTGAATGTATCAAGAACTACTGCAAATCTGAAAAAAAGCTGTACAAAGACTTTTGTGTCTCCAGAGGGAGCTGTGTGAAGTCTGATAAATTCCTTTAAGTGTTGTCACTTGAATCAACATTGGTTGGGGCTGAAGACTACAAGTTGGGGTGGGTGGAATAATGAATAGATACCAGACCCATGAATGCCTGCTCCTCATCTCTAGGCTAGCATCCCGAGGCTACATTAGCCACTAGCTAGCAACAAACCGGAATCGCTGACGGTTTAGTTGCACTGTGGGTAATGTAGGCACCAGGTTTTGACAATAAAGAAGAATGCATGGAATATGAATGGTGACCATCAATTTTGATCCTTTTTTAAAAACTGTGCTTCATGAATCCTTTGATTTTGGGATGTGTTACTAAATCAGTGAAGTGGTCTTTGAAAAAAATGCTATTAAAGAAGAGAAGCATTTAGGGCTAAGCTATGAAATACATTTTTTCAAGGTATGAAAATGATTTTACTAGAGCCCAGACAGCAGAATAGAGTGAGATGAGGCCCGCAGCCAGATTCAACACTGGGCATGTTGCTGTTCATGGTTGTTAGCTTAAACTCCTGGGTAACCAAGGCAACCCATGGTCCCATTTTAATAGGCCCATAAATTCATACACAAATTCATTCAGAGCTTATTTTAAATTCTGAAACCGAGGTTAGAGCAGAGGTTAGGAGCAGACTACAACGGACAGTCAGGACTGCAGAAAAGATCATCGGTGCCAACCTGCCCTCCATTCAGGACTTATATATTTCCAGAGTCAGGAAACGGGCAGAAAACATCACTGCAGATCCATCTCACCCCGGACACAACCTGTTCCAGCTTCTCCCCTCTGGTAGGTGCTACAGAGCACTGTACACCAAAACCAACAGACTCAGGAACAGTTTCTTCTCACAAGCCATCACTCTGATGAACAGCTGATTTCTGCCTCACAGTGTCAGGAACAATTCCTGTGCAATAATCCAGTAACTCTGTCTCTAATCAGCCACCTGTTTACTGGTTACCACTTATAATTTATTCATCATTCTCTCGTTCTCTATTTCAGAGCTGTTCATACTGTTCATATTGTCATTTTGTATAATGTACAGTATATACGGTATACCAAATCCACCTACATAACACCTGCACATAATACTTATTTATTCCAACATCCTTTGACTATGCTCCATCACACTGTGTACATGAGTACATGTATTTGTATGTGTACCGGTATATCTCATCCACTTCCGACATGTACATAATAATGATAATAATTTTATTCCTGCATCTTTTGCACTCAGCTTATTGCACTGTTGTCTCAATCTGTCTGTATTGTTTTTGTTTATAGTGTGTATGCATGTGTTCTCTGTACTGTAGCCTGTGTGTGATTTTATTATTGTACTGAGGTCATTGTATTTGGACCCAGCCGGGTTTGTGACTCCACTCCCATAAATCTGGGTTCCCTGCAGCAATACGTAAAGCCAGTAGTCACCAATTTAGGCATCAAAATTGACAGTGATTTTAAACTTGACAAGCAGATAAACACTGTGTTTAAATCCAGTTTTTATCATTTGAGGCTTTTATCTAAAATTAAACCTGTTTTATCTTTTGATCTTCTTGAGCATGTGATTCATGCTTTTATCTCGACCCGTTTGGACTACTGTAATGCACTTTACATCGGTGTGAACCAAACCTCCCTCTCACGCCTGCAGTTAGTCCAAAATGCAACTGCTCATCTTTTAACAGGAACCCGGAAACACGAACACATTACCCCCATTCTGGCCTCGCTCCACTGGCTCCCTGTACATTTTAGAATATATTTTAAGATTGTTTTGCCTGGAAATGTCAAGAGAAGTTTGTTTTTAAGTCACTTAATGGGTTGGCACCTCAGTACATCTCTGAGCTCCTGCACACTTACACCCCGCCAAGGTCACTGAGTTCTGCTGATCAGCTGCGGCTGAATGTGCCCAGGACCAGGCTGAAGACCAGGGGCGATCGCTCTTTTTCAGCAGTTGCCCCCAAACTGTGGAATGACTTACCTCCTCACATTAAAGTGGCGCCCAACCACCACACCTTTAAATCTCGTTTAAAAACATACTTTTATTCCCTGGATTTTAATTCACCATGTGAGCTGCTGTGGTCTTCGTTGTCACTGTCAGTGTTGGTGTTATTTGTTTTGTTTTGTTTTTATTTATCATGAGCATATTCTATATCAGGGGTATTCAATTAGATTTCAAAGAGGTCTAGTTAGAGAAAATTTCCTGACGCAAAGGTCCGGAACATCAAAACGACGAACTTGCGTTATCATTCAGTACTATAACCTATAGTTGTATCAACACATGTTTTTAGTCAACAACGGACTGTCAAATAAAATAATATTTGATTCACCAAACTGGAAGGATAATAAATAATAACTATTCAAATAATAAATTCTAAATTTAAGTAAACTAAATTAAAGTGCCTAATTTTTAGAAAAAATGTAATAAAAAGTGTAGCTTGAAGTGATGAAGTGTAGTCTTAACCAATTTTATAATAAACACACAACTGAACAGCTGTAATGCCTCCTCTTCTCTTTCATTTCCTCTTACAGACCTACCACTTTCCTACTTTCTGTTGTTCAGTGAGAAACGTGAGCTCCTTTCAATACTTCAAGACTTTTAAAAACCTCCTTACTCAGGGGACAGTGGTAAGTTATTAGAGGCTAAGTGACGCTGTGATGTGATAACTAAGACACAGAGACGACTGGGACAGTTGGACATGACCAACTTTCCTTACATGAAGAGAAAAACAAGAAATCAAGAAAACAGAAAACTGTTTATAAAAGAAGGTTCAAACATACTGTGGAGCTGTGAATGAGGAAATTAGAGGGGTGAAGCTGTGATGTTGAATTGCTTTGGTGGAGTAGAGTCAGCTCATTAGGCCAACAGATGGCTGACTGGTTCCCTGAGCATGGAGACAGGGCAACTTAACAGGAGAGAGGCTGACTCAGCGCGGGTTATGGCAGTGTGAGTCTATACTATATATATTATATAATGTCACACAGTATATGTGCTGCTTAAGGCATTTTCAGTGTTGTGTGTGTGCATAAATACACTCAGTCCAAGCTACGAAGTACCAATGTCAGCCGTCACACACACAGACAAAGCCTCTTTGATCTGTAAGAAGAAATTGACATTCTTTGACATTGACATTCTATTCTTGGCTTTTAAATGTCTCCATCTTTAGTGCTGAGGTCCCGTTACTCATCTGTTTTAGCCCTACACTTCACTTATTTGTCATCAGACTAACCTGCGGAACGTCTTTTTTGCTACTACTTTTCTACTGATGAAGTTTGAGAACAACTCATTCTCTATTACTGCTGTCGCTGTTGCTGGCACTGCAAAACCCACCATGTGCACCAGAAGATTTTAACCAGGGGGACGGCATCAGTTGGTTTTTCATTTTGTTTGGTTTTAATTAGAACCTCTCTGGAGCACTAAACAATTTCTCTCTACTGAAAACAGTAGATGTTATGGCATTGCATGTTTTCTTAATAATTTTGTAAAAATAAATTACCATATACTTTCTCTGTACTGTTTCATTTCATATAAGGTGTGTGTGTTTAAGTAACTTTCAAATCAAGCACACATAGTAATAGTGAATTTAACACAATGAATTGCAATCAGTATGAATATTTTTCAAGCAAAGAGTGTGATTGTCACAAAGTGTGAAAAAACAAAAACCTTTTGCAAGAGACAAAGGTATGATGTTTTAAAATACGCTGAAGAGAAGATGAGAGGATTTAATCAGGAAGGAGAGGGTGTAATGGGAAGAAGAGAGAGCAGAAGATCCTAAGAAGGAATAAAATGAAATTCAGACAGAAATAAAGAGGGAGACAAAGAGGAAGAAGGAGATTTCCCTCATTTCCAGTCTGGTGGAATTAGGACGCAGTCAGCCTGCAGGCTAGAAAGACATTAGCTATACCTCCTGTTATTGTCTCCCTCCTCTTTCTCACTTTTTCCTGAAGAAACCAAAAGAAAAGACACCAAGAGAGCAGTTTGATAAAACATTTATTTCTGGACTCAAACTGAAACCAACTACAATTTCCTTTAGAAGATTTGCCTTATATGTAAAGACGTTAAAAAAACTTTAAACTAGGATGCATGGGTTAGGGTTCAGTCCGAGAATGAAGAGGCCGCTCAGACTGGATCAAAGAATAACGACCCTAACCTTTAAGTATATTAAAAGTAAACAACATATCTTTCAATTAAATTGTACTAGCTGTTCTGTGTCTGACTGGCAAAAATCAGTCCACACTAAGAAAGTGAAGTGGAAGAACTGATGAGGAGGTGGAGAAAAGTCTGACTTGCTGACCATTAGTAGAATGAGTGGCAGACAAAAGAGGAACGATAGGTAATTGGAGGAAAATGTGTAGCTCTGTTTCCTGAATGTGCAGGCTGGACTCTCTTTGGGCTCCATATATCTATGTTGCTATTGGCTGGCTGGTGAAATACAGGCTGGCTGGTCCTGCTGACTGCATGACTCTGCTCTGGACAGGATCATTGCTGTTAGCACTAACGGGTCAAAAGCAAACGTTTTTCACCACTTAGCTGGACACGCACTGTAACAACAAAAAGCATGTGCAGATGCAGTCATACAGACACCATATTTCCTGGCAAATGCAACTCAGCCTGATTAAAGCTTCATGTGAGCAGTACTTTTAATAAATAAGGCAATAAAAAATCCTAATTATTGTAACATTTTCATAAGGTTTTTGTAATTATATTGATACAGTATAAGCACAATGTCAAAGTCCATAGGTGCTGAATACATTACTGCAAAAGGATCGAAAAGACAAATAAAATACTACTGAAAACAAAGGAATTACATGCAGTGTGCAGTACATTTTACCAAGCAGCAGAAATGCAGACATTCCAACAGCAAGGAAAAGATGGAATTCTTGGAATGTCCTAATCAGCCAAGCTGATGGCCTCCAGATAAGATGAATAATCAGCGATAGGGACAAATGGCTGTTTGCTGATGGAGAGAGATGGGAGAAACGTGTGCCCCAGTGACACCCATTTAACAAGATCAAAAGCGCTGGCCAGGAACCCTCAGAGTGCCGTTTGATGTCTGATTGGAAGGGAAATTGTGGGCAATCTAATGTGTGTAACATACTTGTTTATGATTGAAGGCGTGTATCAATGAGATGTGCACAATGTGTCTGTGTTTTGTATGTGCATATGTGTAACGTATGTGCATGCGCGGCATAACAGCGTGCATCTGTTTCTATCTCCCGTCTGCCTGTGTGGTAAGGCCTGCCACTTCATCTGTGTGTATGAATGCTGCACCCTATTAACTCCTTAATATGATTAAGCTGTTCAGCATGATTAGTTGGTGAGAGTCTTTTAACATCACTTGGTTTCTCATATTTGTGCGGCTATATGGCCAATCATAAACAACTTGCTGTCAAGGTCATATACCTCTTGCAGCCACATTGAAACATTCCATTAAAAACATCAATGTTGCTGTAAATGCCAGGTTTTGGTGCCAGTTCCTAAAAATCAGTGAATGCTTTTTGACTGTTTGGACCAATGTTTAAAAGTCATAATCACAGACACAGTAGAGCCCTATTTCAGTGACCCAAAATGGACCAGAATGGAACACTGGTCCACAACTCTTTCTTTTTCTATACAGGGAAATCTCACTGTTGCCCTCTCTTTCAACACGTGAATGTTCTTCTTAAATTCCTCTAATAATTCATTAGGGGAAGCACTTTGACATTGTCCGTCTTTTTTGTCACATTGCTTCCTTTGTAATTAATTTTAAAGTGCATGTAAATCAGTTTGAAAATGTCTGATTACACAGTGTGCTATACATATTTAAAACCATGCCTTGCCTTCCTGAATAATGCACATAATTCAATCAATTATACAGGATCTATCAGTGCAAGTCTGTATTAAAATTGTATTTCCCCCCTTAGCAATGTGCTCACGGGTGCTTTTAACAGGTGTGTCTATACATCAGATAGCTGGATGACCTCATTAACATATTGGATAAGGACATAAAACTTTGTACTGGCTCAGGTGTTTCCTGCCAGGAAGCCTGGGATTAGTTTTTGATGTTGACATTTTGGAAAACTGTGTGGAATGACAGCAAGACAATATTTATGACTGCTTCTATTTTAATGAAATTCCCCATATCACCTTTTTTTCTAGATCACTGGGATGTTGCCGGGGCACTGTGGCTCTGACCTTTGGTTCCTCACTACTGGTTGCTTTTGGTGTTGATGGTCAAGGAACAGAAACTTGAATGTTGAGTGTAAACGTAGGAGAACAGAGCATAACAGAAGCAGCAAGGCCTGGACAAAACCCTTTTTGGGTGCTGCTGAGTGTGCTGCTTTCCTTTGGCTGGTGTCTAGCCCTCAATCTCTTGCCACACACACACACACACACATATGCATGCGCACACCTCCAACACCATCCCACAGATCTGTCACAGCCCAAACATTATTCCAGCTGATTACGCGCCAGTTCCCATCAAGAGCAGCCTCGGAGGCTCTTCCCCGCCCTGATTAACACTAACCACCATGCACTGCAATGTCTTCAGTATTTGTCTTTTTCCATCAGTTCCTTGTCTTGCTTTCTTTTGTCGGTATTTTACTGATTCTTTTTTATCTACCTTTTAAATTCTAGCTTGTACTGCTTTCACTCCAGGCGTTTTACGTTCCTCTTTTCCTTATTATTTTCTTTATTTTTTTATTCTTTTCTCTGTAATGGATTCCACGTCAACAGTTTGCTCTGGATTGTAACAACCAACTTTTTAAAGAAACTTTTAAGAAAACATAACCAACCTTGTCCAGAAAAGGCTGACAGAGTCCTTGTACAATTTTAAATCAATTACAACAATAAGACCAGTGGACAACAGGAAGAAGGAGAGGGGGCACTGAGTTTAATGAATGTTGAACACCATCAGTTTCATCAGTTGATCCACCCTGATCTACCCTCTATCCAAGTTTGGAAGAAAATGTGAATGTTTTTGTCTATAAATCAATCAGATACAGTTGCAACTGTCAAATAGACCAAAATCCTGCAGCTATTTTGATTTAGCATCTCTGGTATGAGGACTCCTTTTACTGTCTTACAGAGTCACAAGCACGCTTTTTATTTTTAAATCATCCATAGTCTGACATTTTTATCCCTCACCTGTAGCTGAAACAGCTATGTAGCCTTGTTGATCAACCTGAACACCCAGGTCTTATCTATCACTGTACTTCTTGCCAGATCACCTTGAGATGACTGTAAGGGAGATGACTCACTGGTGAAGCAGGAGCACAGCATCACTACAGCAAACAAGCAAAACAGCACGTGGCCTCCACACGTACTGATAGCCAAATACAAGGCAATAGTCAATCATAACCATTCATTTCGAAAGTATTCTGCAGCACGTCAACATCAAACCATTTTATAATGTCCCTCATCATCCAGGCTGTGAGTAGTTGGCTATGACGAGCACATTGACTTTAGGTCTTAACAAATGGCACCCAGTATAGCTAAATAGCCAGCTAGCCCTTACCAAACCTTGCTTATCTTATCCCTCTTGTTTTTGTCTTACATCTTCAGCTGCAAAGCCTTGACTAACAGAACTGGTATTGCTGGGCTCAGTGGGCTGCTCTCTCCTCCTCTCTCTCCTCTCTGCTGCCGGTGCCTTCGGGCTCACTCCATTGTGATGATTGATGACTAGTAACTTACCAAATTTAGCTATATTAGCCTCAATAAGGGACTTGCTCTCTCTCATCGTTTCAGCCCCACCTTTACATTTTTTCTCTTTTTATTTGTACATATTGCTCCACTGCAGTATTTATCCAAATGTCACCACTTAACAAAGGCGGGAAAGTTAGCATGAACTAGACCAAAAGTAACTGGCTGGGAGAGCCACTTGCCTAGTCCAGTCAGCCACATTGGTGCATAATTAAAGTATCTCTCGCTCTTGTTTTTGTATAGACCTATTGTCATTTTGGTGCTGTTTAATGATATGATTGGGCCAGCCCACTGTCAAGAAAAAAATCAATGGGCATATCTAACTGTTTTGTGGGCTGGTAAGCGTCAGACAAAAAAAACAAAAGAGTTGGTCGATGAGGTGAAGACATTGACGGTTATTAAAACAACAAACAAACAAATCATGTAGTGTATATGTGCAGCGTTATAAGCTCACTAGACAAGGTTGCTGGTGGCCAGCACAAACACACAGCACACAGAAGAGCCTTGTGGCCACATGCCTTAACACTTGCGTCTATGACTTAAGCTGTGCCCAGCTGTTGCACATTGACAAGACTACAGCCAGCAGTGTGTGTGTGTATGTGTGTGTGTGTGTGTGTGTGTGTGTGTCTAGGACTGCTAGCTATTTCCTGAGCTGTCTGTTGTGATAGCAAGTGCAGCTGCTTTTCTCTGCGCTTCCATATAATAGAAAAGACGTTTAAATACTGACTCCTGTGTGGCAGGGATACTAATACTTTGGGGTGTGTGTGTTACTAGGAGTTTGTATTGGGACAGTAAGGGATTATGTATTGCTCTAATGTGCATTTGTGTGAGGTACAGTTACACTGGTCTGATATGATCGTCTATGTGTGCAGTCATCACAGATGAACAGGCAGGAATGTTTTTTTCCTCATTATCTAATTGATATTATGTTACAATTGATGTAGTATTGCAGTGGGCTTTATAATGGAGGGCAACACCACATTAATTAAATTTGACCATCTAGCTATTGACTAAAAAGTTGAAGAAAGCTTTTTGGAGTAATACTGAAGTCTTAAAAGTTTTCTGATTGATTTTCCATCTTCCAGGAATCCATTGGATTCCATTAAAGTCAAATCTACTTGCATACAGTATCTCTACAGTATGACACTTAGTTTTTCTTGGTGGATAATTTATATATCAATTTTGTTAGGAGAAACTTCAGCTAGAATATCGCTGATCTGAAAGATGATATTTGAACATAACTAAGAAGATCAGACATTAACGCTGCATGACAATTCTTTTAAAGCTATCTCAGGTCTTAACCAACTAATCTTAACTATCTTAGCACTTTCTTTTTTGGTCAGTAATTTGAAAGCTAATCTTCCACGACACATGCGCCATGCCAAAGTGTCTGACTGATAGAAAAACAACACCATCACTGAGTGAGGCACTTTTGGCTGAAATAACTTTATTAATAGCAGGACTTGGACCATGACAGTGTTCTTTGAGATTGCCAAAAGAAGCAAGAGACAGAGAAGTGTGTGTGTCTGTGTGTGTGTGCGTGTGTGTGTTGAACAGAGAATCAAAGTAAAAGTGAGTTACAGAGTCAAAGAGAAGAGAGAGTGAGAAGAAGAAGAGAGAAAACAGCACGAGCAGTACGTGTGTGTGTGTGTGTGTGTGTGTGTGTGTGTCCATGCGGGATGTGCGTTTATGCATGTGTACAGATTTACCCTTTGTGCGTGTTTGCGAGTGTAAGTAAGGGATGGTTTGATCTTGTGTTGGAGTGTGTAAAGAGATTTTCCATCCATTAGGGTGGCCACACTCCCAGACACACACTCACACACACACACACACACACACACACACCTTCTTGAAGGCATAAGGAAAGTCACTCTGAGATCCAACGACTTATAACTTAACTTGGTAAATACACTAATTATATAATCTTTTGCATGATGTATCACACTTTGGAGGGGTGCTGTCTGTGTATATGCAGGCATGTGTCTGAAATCACCAAACACACGAAAGTAGTGAAAGGTACTCACCTACTCATCACGTGCAGAAGGAAACCCACATGGAGAACAAACAGCAACAGAGAGCAAAAGAAAAGACAAGAAGCAATTAGTAAAACAAAACAGCAGTTAATTTTATGTTTCTCCTTAATTCATAGAGCTCCTACAACAAGAGGCACAACTTAGGCACTAAACCTGTGTGAAGGTTTAGTGCCGAAGTTAGTTTTAGCATTTGAATTGCTGGCCATATGCCGCTCTTTGCATCTGCTACATCCATTTTATATATTTTACACATGTTTCCATATGATTGTTAAAATCAAATGACTTAACACAAAAAACAAAGTGGAGCTGGTTTACTTCTCAAACTGCAGGTCTACCTTCCACCACTAATTACAACCATAAGCAACTATTCACACGCTGAAAATATGTAACTTTGTTGCTTAACTGTCACACACTCTTAGTTGTTGCACCATGAGCTCGGTAAATTAATTTCAGAGCTACAGATAGAGAGAGAGAGTATTTATTTATACTGACTGATGCAAATGAGTGTTTTGTTAATCGTTCTCAAATTAAATTATGTTTTTTATCCTGTGACCACAAATGTTCAGTAAAAATGAAACAATTAATTATGCATTAACCATGACTGCTCTCTTTTTACAAACTGCATTCATGACCGGTTGCTTGTTGAGCTCATGATGCCCTGATGCTCTTTTTTTGGTAATTCACACTCTAAAGTTGTTTTGCATAGAAAATGGCACCTAAAGGCAGACCTTATCAAGCATTAATCAAGTCTTTTTATTTACAGTAACATTATTATGTAACCAGTTTTCTGCTGTAGTTTCGCCAGCGGCTACAGTTATAAGATCTGCTTATCAAGGTACAAATTTCATGGAGGCCATGGCCCTTGTGCCCCCTCAGTTTGACCTTATGCCCCTAAAAAATACACCCGGTTGCCAAGTGAGCTGATCTCACCATTATCTCCTTTGCCTCTTTCTTGTCACATATGACGATAGTTTGCCACAAAAATCTAGCACCAGCCAACCAGTAAATTTAATACAGTAAGATTCCGGAAAAGGACTGAGGCTTCTCTGTGATTATTTGGTGCCACTTGAGCTCAGATGTTGGTTTAAAGTAAACAAATGAATACATTCCCCTGTCTGAATAAATCATTCTGCTTGGTGTGAACTTCTCTACTCGATCAGGACTTCAGTTCCATGTCTCAAATGTAAATGTATAAATTAGAGCTTATTTTATTGTTAGAGTCATTTTAAGTATTTCTGGAAAGGAATGCCAGCAAAATTCCTAAAATCTAAAGTAAATGTAATCACTGTATCCCTAGAGGCGACTAATCTACAGAGTAAATGTTTAATCATGGCTGTATGATGTGACTATGAGCAGCTTGCAGCCTTGTTGCGGAAAAGAGCACTACGTAATGGAATATTAGTGGGTCTCGTGTCTGGCTTACTACTGTAGCTGTGTTTCATCTCTTGCTGGAACACACACGCACACACAAACACACAGTAGTGGTGTCTGCGGGCTGCCTGTGGTCTGGACAGCATCACAGGCTGTGGTCAATACTGCGGTGTCTGGGTTACACACAATTTACACTTGTCTTCAAAGACACACAAACACACATACACACTGATACAAAGAGGAGACATCAGCCGTCTAACAGAGTACAAGTGTGTTTTACAGTCTCTCAGTGGCAAGTAAAGAGTCTTATATAGCCCTAAATCATAAATCAAAGATTTGGCTCAGAGGGCTTTACAATCTATAAATTCTGTAACCCTCGATTTGGAACAACTCCGGAAAAAAAAAAAAGGCTGAGTAACGGTAACCAGAAATAACAATAAACAACAACACAGAGGTGCAAAAGACAGACATTTAATTTGAACAGTACTGGATGAAACCATCTGAGAAGTTTTGAGGAGAAATGTGGAATTTCTAACAACTCATAGACATCTGAAACTTGAAACGGGGCCCAACTAGACACTGCTTTTTCGTAAGAGGTCACAAGTTCAAAATGTTGGAGAACATTGGGACGGGTATTTCATAAACGTATCATGTTTCTTAATATAAATTCTGATCTGAAAAGTGCATTTAGCTGTCAGATAAATGTTGTAATGAGTAGGAGTATCACATGTAGCATAAAACAAGTACCTCAAAATTGTGAACAGTACTTGAGTAAATCCACCACTGACATGAGCCAGAAGCCAGCACCGTAACATCTGATAGCTATACTCTTTGGTTATTTTTGCCATATTTGCTTGCTTAATAAAATCTTCAGGCAATGCAAGGTTGTATGTTTTATTTTTGACAGTACAGTATGTGTATTTGTACACAGATTATGCAGCAGGCTCTTCTATCACTTTTTCTTTTGCATTCCTGAAAAGCATTTAGCCCCATGCTATGTGCATGTATGTGTATGACTATTAACTCCCCCCTGCTCTTTCATTAGTTTCAGTCTGCGGGATGTCTTTAATATTTCTATGACTCACTCTGTATGGAGTCTTTTGTCAGAGTGATTGTTATTTGGGATGCTTTAACTGTCCGCTCTCCCTAATGTCTCTGTGTGCATGGAGAGCTGTTTTTTCTGCTCTGCTCTGTGCTGGACTCTTGCAGTACGTAAACATTGTCTCCGCTTCTCATAGCAGTAGGTTTAATGCTGTTTTCCAATTTCAGTCTCTCATAGCGAATATCAGGTATTGTACCGTCTGTGCCATCTGTGCGCATTTGATGTACTGTGAGGTGCTATTGCTTTGCCTGGCTACAATCACCGCTGCCATGGTCACTGGAAAGTCTGGGTGTGATACCCCTTATAAATACGCTTCAGTTACCACCAACTCTCTGAATATGCCAACAATTTCACTCTAACTGTGTGTTGCTACTGGCGCTGATGTTTGTGAATTGGAGTTTTTTTGCAATTCGGCTCATTTGCATAGAAAAGTGGCCAATTTTGCTCCAAATGTGTGCATATTTTCTCATTTAAATTCATATCGTATCACAAAGACGCTATTTGCTTGGCAGAGCAGTTAGGGGTGCATTTCATCCTTTACGGGTGCTTTGAGAATTACACCATTTATTTTTATCCCATTTGTGCAGGATTAGCAGCCGCAAAAGCCGTGCAATGCTTTTGTGAATTCGCCCCTCAGTCTCTTTCCACTCAGTGTATGTTAACAGGCAGGGTGTGGTGCTGTAAAGGATACACCTTCCCTTTTTAACTGCTCTACATTCCCTTTATGCACATGCACACACACACACACACACACACACACACACACACACACTGGTGTCTGTATATGAATAATGACCAGACGATCTCATGTGGTCTTTGACCCTTGAACTTTTGTCTACATGAAGGCTCAGAGCTCCTCTTACTCGGGGCCCAGACTGGTAGAGACTTCAGCATGTAAGTGTGTGTGTGTGTGTGTGTGTGTGTGTGTGAGTGTGTGTGAGTGTGAGTGAGTGTGAGTGAGTGAGTGAGTGAGTGAGTGAGTGAGTGAGTGAGTGAGAGAGAGAGAGAGAGAGAGAGGCTTCTTTTTTCTATACAGTTGACTGTTCATGGGTATGTGTGCAGTGTATTGGTGTGCATGTGTGTCTGCTTGTTTCCCCCTCAGCATCTGGAACGGATTCCCACTTCGCCACCATTTATGGTAGAGCCATCACTGGCAGGATGCACAGACATCTATGGTGCTCCTGGCCCCCAGCTCTAAGCGTTTAAGAGCCCCTGGAAGAGAGGCCCCGCTCAGTGGAGCAGCCGGCCAAGCTGTGCCCCCACAGATGCACCCATTAACTGGCTCGCTAGCTGGGGTCGTGGCCCTATTTACTAGACTTAATGGCTAGAAAGGGCGAAGGGGATATTACGCCTGGGAGGAATATGATACAAAGGAGCTTTGGGGTTACCAGGTTAGACTTCGGTCAATGTGCTCCCTGTTCTATCAATACAGGTGTTTGGAGTCTGATGTTATGTAGAGGCTTGGTGAAGAGTGTTTACTTGTCAGTGAGGCGGTAAACGCCTGTGTCAACACTTATTTATCTTTTTTTCCACACAGTTTTATTTGGGATTACAGACCATAATACCACTCTGAAGTAAACAATAGTAGAAGAGCTCAGTTTTGCTAATGAGGGCTCACTGTGTAGAGTAGATGGATATAAAGTGGAACTTCTTGTCCGCAGAAAAGCCGCAAAGCTTGTTTGTAGTCATGTCAAAATATTGTTAGCACACAGTGAAGCACTTTTAAGGCACTTGTAATGTGGTGTAAACATCATAAGTCTTTGGTAATGGTTGCCATGGGAAAATTAAAAAGAGCAAGGGGGACATGACATATTGGAACAGGCTGGAGAGTAGACACATAGGCTCTAAATAATTGTGTTTAGTTAAACAGCAAGCGCCAACGCTGGGTAATATCTGCTGTTACCGTATGTTGCAGCGTGTTACTGACTTATTCTGCTCAGTCTACTACTGACTCAGTTTTGCAGTGTGTGTTTTATGTCTTGTAGGGGGTTTCAGCGGGGCAGGAATTTTCCACTGTGGGATCAGTAAAGTAGGACTACTGTGTTTTTACATCTAGTGCTAATGCTATACAGTACTACAGTCTCTACTGTCATTTTTACTTCTACATCATACTTTTTTACACCACAGATGCTTAAAATTTATCTGAAGAGTAGGTCTATCATCGCAGTAGCAATTTGTCACTTTATAACAGATAAGTAGTATTTGTAAGGCTGAGTGCCCTGGTAGGGGAGATCATTGGTAGGGGAGACCACACTATTATTAGAAAGGCACAATAAACTAATTAAATACTTTTCCACATTTAATCCAAATGTCCATCTGAATCTCAGCCTGCAGTCACAGTAAGTCACTTTGGATTGCAGCATCAGCAAAATGGAGAGTGAAATGAACTAAGCACTTAACAAAACACACCAACAAAAAGTTAACACATAGCATTCAATTACATCACAATCATTTGTCAGATGCTATTGTCCAAAGCAATTTACATTAGGTGCATTTAACCTCCATAAGAATGAGAAATAGATGAAATCAAAAACTAAACAACTAAGGCAATGAGACATTAGTAAGTGCTTGCATCAGGGTTCTAGGTGTAGGCTACTCCCTTCAGATTAAAGAAATGTGTGGTTTAGGCCAAATAAGACCATGTTTGACAAAAATGAAATTACTTTTATAGAGCTGATTGTAAATACATTATATATTAAAAGACAAGTCAGTTGAAGCTGTGTGATAGGTCACACACACCCTGGTCAGGGTGTACCCCGCCTCCTGCCTAATGTATGCTGAGATATGCTCTACCTATCCACAACGAATCCGCAATGAATGGATGGATTCAAGAGATGGTAAATGATTAACTGCAGAAATTATTTATAATCAACATGGATTAGGAAAATAACTCAAAGGAAAAATATGTACAGTTTGTCTCACAAAACCTGAAAATAGCAGCCATCCAGAGCAATCAGGGCGTGACTGTGGGTTTTTGTAAAACACAGCAAACTAGACCACTCTGGGGTAACTCTACTACAGTTAATTTGCTGCGGATCTGTTTCCAAACAACCTGTATCCAGGGCACAGCGCCGAGGTTTGAGGTCTGTCTTGGTTCTATTTCCAGTCTTTTACTAATTCCATTTCTAGCTGTGGTCTCCAATGAACTCAAGATAACCCCTCTGGCAAGTGGAGCACTAAATGTAAAGCTTTGTCTTGTCAACAAGGTTGTTTGTTTGGACAGTTTCTACAGATTGGGCTCATTAAACTTCAACGCCGGCAGTGAGGGAGTCTGCCAGGGAAGGGCAGAGGGAGGTAGCTAGGTCGTGTCTGCAGACTGCAGTCAATTATTTACGTGCAACTGAACAGACAAAAGTGCCTCCCTCGCACTTCGACTGTTCTAACATTTGTGCCTTGTACTGTATGTTGGAGAATGTTTTTGATAAATGATTTTAGGAGGACTGAGAACTGGCGAGCCTTGTTTTTTCTGTAAAAAACAGGAATGAATGACGACATAATTGGAGTTCATTATGTCCACACTCTCTCACAGGATGGGTATAGATTATTAGATCAGTAACAGGAAGGAAAACACACAGTACCACAATGCAAGTTTCACATAGAGATGCGAAATAATAGCAATGTTATTGATAATAATAATAAAATAGTAATAATAATAATAATGCATTAATAAGGATAATAATATAGGACTAACTAATAATTGTGGGATCGAGCAGAAACATGGGGGCAGGAGATAGCTTGCAATCATAGATCCAGACCCCACAGCTATGGAGGCAGAAATACCTGCCGAAAGCAACAGAAAAGAGAGAGGACAGAGACGAGAAAGCACAAAACTACGGGAAAGGGAAGATTATTGCCGGGAGGCTACTCCAATTCCGACTTTTTGAACAAGTCAATGCAGCGATATGAGTCATATACCAAAATGACTGTGTGACTCATTTTATGAAGCTGCAAATATCGTGTGTTTGTCTGAAACATATGCTGGTGCTGGTATTCCAACACGGCAAAAGCTTCTGTACTTTCTGTTCTGCGGTGCCACAGCTTACCAAAACGGTGCCAGCTGAGGAGGTGCCACTGGAGTGAGGAGAATGATAAAGATTACTCAGCCAGTTTCGTGTTAATCTGAAAATGTGAGAATGTAGAGTGTGACTGGTGATGTGTTACTCAACAGAGAAAAACACTATGTTGCAGGTATAATTCCTATCTGTGTGTAATTTTCTGCCATCAGTGTGGCAAGAAAGATAAACTCTGCTATAAAGCACTTTCTTGCTGAAGCATGTTAAGAAGGGTAGCAACTAATTAGCAAACCAGGTAGAGTGTAATGATCCAGGTATTCAGGCCTCATTCAATTTGATTCATACATTTAATATCTAGCTGCTCTTCAAACCCTCTGCTTTCAAACACTACAGTGATTTCTGCTCATTGTCTCCCTCACCACCCAGTTCCACCAGTCTGTCAACACATGCCAAGTGTCTGAGCCAACACATCCAGTAGATTCAGCTCAGTGCAGCCAATCACATCTATTTATAAATTAGACTACTCTTCTTGGTCCTTTAATTTAATGTCACTTATATTGAGAGGTCAGCAGCACACTGAGTTAAAGTTGATATAACTTTAACTTTGAGCCTTTTATTTATTCAGCGCTGCTTCACTGAGAGGAAAGCTGTCTCAATTCGCGCACTTCCATACTTACACTTATTATTTTGGAGGCATAAGTGTGTTCACACGGAGAAGTATGGTAAAATGCAGTGCACTGTGAGTACCTGGAGGGTGCACTCATAACGGCCAAAAAGTTGAGTGTGGAACGGTGGACACTTCTCACCCTCAACAACAGCCATTTAATCTACGTAGCAGAAGGGGGCAGGACCAACAACACGGGAGAAGCGGAAAGCAGCTGAGAGAGAGCCCAACAACAGAATGTCTTTTACAAGTTTCTTACGCTATTTCATCACTAAATCCACTTCTGAGAAGTTTTGAGGTGAGAAATAAAATGTGTAGATGTCGAATATTGGCAGTTTTAACTAACTTTCTTCTGAAATAAATAGCAGATACATAACAGAATCTGTACAGAGAGATGCTTGTGCTTGCACTCTATAATGATTTTAAGCATAGTTCACAAAAGAAATATTCAAACAATTTGTCCTAAAGATTTTGCAGTGCACAAATGCAGTCCTGTGACAAAACTATTAATACTTAACTAAAGAAAGGCAAAGCAGCAGTTTTATGACTCAGGGTGTCATACTCCATCCTCATTTAGTGCGAGTGTATTTACAGCGGAGAGGCCAAAAATCCATTGTTCTGTGTGATGTAATGAAGAGTCAAAATCTTCTTCTTTAGACCTAATGTATTATTATTTTCCCGCTTAGCTATTGTATTATTAAAGATTTAGCATGAGTGTAGCTTGTTCTGTTTTGAACACGATGATACAGATATGCAAACATTATCAAATGGAGTTGCTTTATGCTCTGTTCCATGCAGAACTGATGGTGGGCAAAAACTTGTAGGCTCTGCGAGCTAGTAGCTATTTCTTCTATGAACAACTCCCTAATGGCTAACTTGTGATGAAGGAGTCATGGCGGCAGCTGCTCTGAGGCCCTCAGCGCACACATGCATGCATGCACATACGCACATGCACACACACACACACACACAGAAAACACACCAAAGGTAAGGCAGTCCACACATACATTGAGACACACACAAACACATAAGACAAACGTACGTTAGATAATATAAACACAAAATGCGTGCAGTGCAGAGACCTTGAACATACAGGCGAGGCATACACAGAGGCAACACAGCATGTGCAGACACACACACACAATGTAAAGGATGGTCCCCTCAGTAAATAGATGTACATTCACATGGTAGACTTGTACACACACAAAAAAACACTACAATCCACACATATTAGTACAGACAAACACATAACTTTTACTACATAACATTATCCAGTTTGTTCATTCAGTAGCAGCTGATAATTACCGTTAATTTATTTGCTCTTATTTCAAACAGAGTGGGTGACATATTAACACGAGGGAGCATTTGGTTATGTTTGCCATAAAATTTGCAGATGCTAATTTGACTATTCAAATGTGGGCCTTGGTGCCTTTTTTAATTATTCAATTATTATTTATTGTTGCAGTTAACACAGCCTGCAGTATCTCACTGAAATAAAACTCAAATAAAACGGTAGCTCAGTGAAATTACAGGCTGGGATGGGTTTCTTACACATCTTACACATTGTTTAAAATGTAGCCTTGTTTTATTAGTTTCATATAAACTCAGTGGACACTTTACAAGCTACACCTACATCTAATGCAATCCAACACAACAAGCTTAGCCTTTACAAAGAAAATAATGTTCCGATTTTGTATACAAGGTCAGAGAAGTATTCAACTAAATGTTTATTAAGGTTGTATGTATATATATATATATATATATATATATATACACACACACACATATACACACACATATATATGTACATGTATGTATGTATGGGGTCTACATCATTTTCAAGAGCAAAATGCCTACTGTTTGCTTTTCCCTTCTTTTCCCTCAGTCTTTCCCTCTACTCTCCATCCTACAGATCTCCCTCCTGGATGTATTTATAGCCCGCCTGGAACGCCTGTCAGAGTCGAGCTCTGAATGTGACAGTCACAATGGATCTGATCAAGTTACACACAGCAGCCTCCTCTATAAGAGTGGATTGACATGCTTTTGGAAACAGCTTTCCAACTTGAGCTGAAAGTTCCCAAGCTCTATAACCTCCAGCTAGTCTTTGTTAAGAAAAATATTTCAAAAACTATATACTTAATTAATAAACCCAAGGGTCATAATCAACACAATTACTTCACTTCAAAAAATTCTTCTCTGAAATTAAGAGTTTTTAGCTAGTCCCGCCCACTGCCAAGCATGACTGGACTCAGGAAGTGATTTGAAACAACTGAGAAGAATTTCATTGTAGAAAATACTTTAGAAATCACTTGTTTTTAGCAAAGAATTATAATCATCCATTCATCTATGGTTGGTTTGATATTTTTATCCCAAGAGTTCTTTACGTTTAGGTCACCCACAAACCCTGGGAACAAAACACATACTGTAACAGTCAAAACTGTGAAATGGACCTTTAAGATATGCTGTTTCGCTTACAAAAGCAACATCATCAGACAGTGCCTTGTATTTTTTTCTCTCAAGTTAAACACTCATGTTTCATAAATTAGCAGCCGTACAACTGTGATTGGTAGGGTTGTTAGTAATAAACAACTAGCATTGTGGTCAGAAACATAGACCCAAAATGTGAGAATACGCACAACCCCATAGCAACAAGTTAAAAAGACATACAGCCAGATAAAATACAAACATGCATATGAACAGACACACTCACAGATTCTTCTGAAAAAGACAAACCACTGTTTCACTACTGGATCAGAACTGATGAAGTGCCTGCTCACAGTGATAGCCAAAACACAACTGATCAGTCAAAGGTCAGAGCTGAACTCTGACATTGCTTGTTCGTGTCTGAAACATCTCTAAACATCCATAATCCAGGTGGGATTAGGAGAGGCTTAGTGAGGCAGGACAGAGACATCAAGCTCCACTCTGTGAGACCGTAACCCTCGCTTCTTTCCTCTCATCACCCTCCATCCATCTCTCTACTTCCCTCTGTCATTCTCTTCACCCTGCCGTGCAGCAACTCAGGGCCAAAGATGGAAACACAAAACGTGTGAAAAACACTTCTACATACTTTAAATCAGATACATGTTTTCTTTTCTTTGACACATCGTTTGCTTTGCGAGAACATTTCCCTCCACTGGAAACATTCACAGTCCCCATGAGTAAAACTATCAAATCTCAAGTATTGTTGATGTTCTGTAGACGGAATAAAATAGCAATATTTGTCTTCTGAAAGTGTAACAAAGTGCAAGTATCAGAAACAGAGGAACCTTGTGAATAAAGTGACCAATTAAAGTTTAAGTCCAAACATTATTCTCGTAATATGACCTGCCAAAGAGTCCTTGAGAGAGACAATGAAGCCCGGAGCTTCACATTTACATCAGATACAATGTAAGTCCTCAGTAGGTGCATTTTAATGCCCAGTAATAACTGTGCTGATCTACTTTTAAGGCTACTAGTGGTATGACATTCATTCATTTTATCCAAACAATTATAAGAGGGAAAAAAAAGATCCCTGCACTAATGCATCTGCCAGTCTATCAACAATAAGTTCACGTAGTTTATTCAAAAGACTTGTATTTGTACCATCAACTCACATAAATGTCTGCCAACCACGGCTCTTTTGTGGAGCAGTTTAATCTCCGACAGATAAGGTTAAATTTAAAGTGGATTTTGCACGGAAGATAATAAACTAGCTTCCATCGTTTCGGACTCATTCTGTCTCTGTTTCATCAAAGGTCAGGACAGTCAAGACGGCTTGCTGTCAGTCAATGGTGCAAAGTTGAACTTGGCGCAAAACCTTTTCCCAGATTTACTTACTCTCCACAAGCAAATCCACTAATTTCTGCGATTCAACATTTGTGGTTTGTATGTAATGTCACTTTCTGTAATATTCAGGACCTCATAAACTTGCTCTGCATTATCATATTACCCTTTTCAAAAAGGACACAGATAAAGTGATGAGCATATTAGCACCTCAAGGGCAGTTTTACTTTGCCCCCACAGGGAAATGTATGAGATGTGGATACACATTTGTGGCATCAGAAAGGTTTGTG
Source organism: Micropterus dolomieu (assembly GCF_021292245.1). Classification (NCBI taxonomy): domain Eukaryota; kingdom Metazoa; phylum Chordata; class Actinopteri; order Centrarchiformes; family Centrarchidae; genus Micropterus; species Micropterus dolomieu. The sequence goes on from NC_060164.1 coordinate 22,780,239, forward strand.
GGCTTTTCCAAATATTGAAAATACAATAGCAGTAAAAAGACAGTTTGATAAGAATGGCATATGGCGTGTGTGTCACTGTATGACGCATATGAATAATTTAATATTTTATCTGGCTTGGGCTTATTAAATGCTACAGCAATTTGAATTTGGTTCGGGTTTCATCAGAATCGAACATTCAAGAAATAGACCAAAATGTACAAAGTCATATTATTATCAAATAATTTAGAATGTTATAGTCATTTTTCTCAGATCTTCATTTGCATATATATATATGATATATTTCATGGACGTACTATCTTACTGAAACCATTTGCATAGCCTAAAACTATTCTGTTCTAAACTTTGTTTGATTCTTGGCATCAGTGACCCGTTATGTGTTTTTTTTTAGATATGAACCAGCTCATGCTTTTATCTCTACCCCTCACCAACTCAGGTTTTCCTGACATAAATATGTCTGTGTGTATGTGTGTGTGATGCCATGTGACAGGTACTGAAGGATTAGCTCTGCTATCACAAGCCTGTGGCCACACCACTCAGACCACTAAACTTCACCATTCACACCACACACACACACACACACACACACACACACTAATCCTGACTGTGAGACCTGCAGTGAATGTGTCTGTCCGTGTGATGTGTGTATAATATATGATAAATGAAGAACAGTGATACATTTCCTAGAGAAAGACAATACAGGTTTAAGGATTAAAGCCTCATGTTTGCATAAACCATTAGAATGTGTTTTCAGTGTCATGATTTTAGACTATTTTTAAACTTACTGTTACAACTACCTGTTGGTCTAGGGGAGTGGGGGCCATAAACATATAGGCACAACTGGTATAGATCTTAAAAAGGTAACTTTTATTGGTAACATGGAGATGCAGACAGGTAACAATAAACAAAAGGAGGGTGGATGAGGGTGCTGCGAAAATAACAAACTAAGTTAAAATAAAAAGTTCCTCAAAAGGAGGCCTGTACCTATCTATCTATTTAAGCAGAGTTGATTCTTGCTACAAAAAGAACACAAAGAGCACAGCACCCACTCCACCTGGTGAAAACTAACACAATAGTAAACAAAAATACTAAGTGAATTTCTCCACTGCGCACAATGTATAGCTAACAAACAAGGTATGTGGATTGTTCCACTAAACACAAAGTACAGCTAACAAGCAAAATATACAGTCAATACCAGCGGCACACAAGTCAATAGGCGGTGACAAGCTGCCTGGAGCAACAGGTGGACTCTCCTTATGAGCAGGAGGTAATCAATGTGGTGACGAGCCATTGGTTGAGTGGAAACAGAGGGAACCAATGGGTGGGACTGATGTCAGCACCCCAGAAACCAGCAAGAAGGCGGGTCTTCATTCCACAGGGACACAGCCTACTTGGTAGAGGTGAGACAGAAAAGGGGAAACACAAAGGTGACAGCGACAGCCGTGACACTCCCCCCCATAAACACAAACTCCCCAGTTTGGGAATTAAACAGTTTAGACCTAACTACTTTTTTTTTCTCTATTATGATTGCAGCCTAGACAAGGCATCTGCATTAATGTTTTCTGAACCTTTCTTATGCTGTATCTCCAGATTGTATTCTTGTACAATCAACGCCCACCTCATGAGCCTCTGGTTATGGTTGTACATACGGGCTAAGAACACAAGCGGGTTGTGGTCTGTGTAATCTACCACGGGCAGAGAGGTGGAACCAACATAGACCTCAAAATGCTGTAAGGCCAACAACAAAGCAAGGGTCTCTTTTTCGATGGTTGAATAGTTAAGCTGATGGCGAAGTAACATACAGGATGGTCTATACCCACTACATCTTCCTGCAAAAGCACGGCACCGGCTCCCACGGCATTGGCATCCACCTCCAGCTTGAACGGCTTGGACAAGTCGGGGGCAGCCAGGACAGAGAGTGGCAGAGGAGAGACTTAGCACTATCGAACGCGACTTGACATTCTGGGGACCACACAAAGTCTACTTTAGGGCTAAGCAACCTAGTTAACGGTTAGACCACGGATGAGAAGTTCCTACAAAAAGCTCGGTAGAAACCAGCCAAGCCGAAGAACGAGCGCAACGCCTTACGAGTGGCTGGAACTGGACTCGAGGCAATAGCTTCCACTTTTGCCTCTACTGGACGAACTTGACCTTGACCGACTTGACGGCCTAGATAGGTCAAAGTGGCCTTCCCAAACTCACACTTAGCGAGATTTATGGTAAGGTCGGCTTGAGCAAGGCGAGCAAACACTTTGGAGAGGGTGGACATGTGACTCTCCCACGTATCTGAGTAGACAATGAGATCGTCTAGGTAAGCATTACAATTTTTAACACCGGCTAACACTGTGTTAACTAACCTCTGGAAAGTAGCTGGAGCGTTACACATTCCAAAGGGCATTACAGTGTACTGTAAAAAGTCATCGAGAGTCACAAAGGCTGCGACCTCAGAAGTACACTCAGTAAGAGGGACCTGCCAGTATCCTTTTAAGAGATCTAGTTTGCTCACAAACACGGCAGTACCGAGGTTATCAACGCAATCCTCCATCCGAAGTAAGGGATACGAATCATGCACTGTGACCGCATTAACTTTTCTAAAGTCGGTGATAAATCTTGGTGAACCGTCAGCCTTGCTTTCTACAAGACATGGTGAACTCCACGGACTAGAGCTAGGCTTGGCGAGGCCATGCTGAAGGATGTACTCTACTTCTCCTTTCATTACATCACGCCTCATTACATTTGCGCGGTACGGGTGCTGCTTAATTGGTCGTGGGTTGGTAAGTTTGACATCATGCTTTAACACTTTGGTCCTACCTGGAACATCACTGAACAAACTCGGAAACTGAGTAACTAAACCTATCACATCCTGCCTTTGAGCAGGGGATAGATGTGGTAAGCAGGTAGGCAACTCCTCAATCGCCTCTGAATTGGGGAGACGAGAACGCTCGCGGAACTGACTTACGATAAGTCAGTAACACTTTTGTAACACAAAATGATTACAATATTGCATATGTCCAATTTACATTCACTAATATCCTTTTCTAGACCACCAACAAAAAATAATGGAATAATGGATCTAATCAATCTTTTTTAGGTACGCTAGCGGTGTGGCAATGTCAGTCGGTTGGTCCACCGCTTTGGCCCAGATTAAAATATCTCAACAACTATTAGATGAATTGGATCAAATATTGGTACAGACATTTATGGTTTCCAGAAGATGTATCCTAGAGGCTTTGGTGATCCTCTGACTACCTCTAGCACCGCCATGAGGATGATATTTGTCGTTCTGAGTGAAATGTCTTGACAACTATTGACTGGATTGCCATGAAATTTGGTGTATGCAGATTCAGGTTCCCCCTGGGATAAATTTTAATCAGTGCTCTGTTAACTTTTCATCTTGCGCCATCAGCATTTATCCAATGCCTGACCAAATGCAATCAGCAATATAATCTCAGTTTCTCCCATCACACTCAGCTACTGTAGAACTCAGAAAGAATCAGACAGTTCGGCAGTTATTTTGAAGAGCTGTAAAACTCTTGTAAAAGAAATTTACAAGCCTTTGAGAATTTTTACACACTTCAGACGAGATTTTGTTTCCACTGTTAAAAAGAGAAGAGAAGAAAAGGTGAGATAAAATGACACAAGAATGAGAAATTAACAAAAAGATAGGAAGGGGAGTAGCATAACATTTCATAAAAAGTTAGGAAATGACTTCAATTAAAGACTAATATTTCTCACAGCCTCTGAATGATTAATGGATGCCTAAAAAGAAAGGAATGAAGAAATGTAAAATGTAAAATTTAATAAAGCATGGAGACAAAAAGAAAAAGTGCACAGCATAAAGCTCAAGCAGAGAGGAATGACGCAAAGGTATACGTATAACACACACATGCGTCATGCCTACACAGTTGGGAAGAAAAGAAAGGAAAGAAAATGTGTGCTGAAAGAAATGCACAAGAAAGTAAAATGTAGAGAAATAATCTGAGCTAATGAAACAGAGGAGCAATATTACACTGCGTTTTCACTGCCACCACACCAGATATAATATTTACAGGTAAAGACGGATGCATATGAATGGTTTCTGGTGCATGAAAACACACACACACACACACAGCTTGGAGTGTGTCGATCAATAGCCGGCAGCTTCATATAGTGCAGATGAAAAGGGCTGGAGGAGAGAAACCCATGGAGACAGGACGACTATTTCCGGACTCCATATCAGACAGGACTGACTCTCCCTGGCGACTGCAATATTAAAGGGAAGCAGGCAACTGGTGCCATGAAATATGTACAGCATCATTACGAGTCAACATTGAGGGGAGAGAGAGGGAGAAGAGGAGCTTTACACACCCTGCATCCTGCTGCCCTCTCAGGTATCATAACCATATTAATGTGTCATTCATTTGTACTCTTGTAATAGGAAAAACTAGAGAAACTTGCAATTTCTCTCATCTTTATGCAGTAACAACACTGAATCTGAGAGAAAACTTGCATCATGTGCACAGTCAGTTACAATAGTTTTTCATAGAACAAGATGCAGTTAAAAGCAATTGTTTACCTTAATGACATGTTGGTGGTGTGCTAGTTCACACAAACCACAGTGAATGTGTCATGGGTGTTGGTACAGACATTTTTGGTCCCAATGGTTTCTCAGTGGAAAGCTTTTCATGTGCATCTGCATTAGCAGTAACTCAACAGAGCGAATTGCTGGAGTATGGAAGCAGAAGAGTTATCACAATAGCAATGCTGACATTAATTAGATAAAAGAAAGAACAAGAACATGGGAACAAAACTGCCATAATGACCACCTCATGATTTACGACCAAAGCAAACATTCAAAACCAACATAAGAAGTAGTGAACCCTATATGTAGGGCAGGTCTGTAGATACTACAGTCAGGAGAAGTTTGACACAAGAGTCACAGGCTAGTCTTTAGTGCATAGTGATGACCAGCTAATAGGTGAAGGCCAGTTGACTGTTAGATGGCATTGGTTTGCATAGGAAGCTAGCCTGATATGATCCTTAGGTATCAGGTGAACTTATAGCGTTCATGTGTGACACCATATTACCAGCATGTCAGATTTTACATACTGCTAAACTTCTATTCTTCTATCGGCACAGGCTCTCATTACACGACCCCAATCCTTACTCAGCTTCACTGGCTCACGGTCAAATTCCACATCACCAACAAAATCCTCCTCGTCACCTATAAATCCCTCCGTGATTTCCGCCACTGCCCCCCTGTACCTACTGGACCTTCTCCATCCCTACACTCCCTCGTGGAACCTGAGGTCCACAGAGAAGGGCTTGCTCTCTGTCCCCCACCCCAGACTGCGGACTTTTGGGGACAGAGCCTTCAGTGTTCCCCGAGATCCCAAGAGATCCGCAATGCTCACTCTTTGGATACTTAAAATTTCAGCTAAAAAATGTAGAATGACCTCCTTTTGTTATTCTGTTTGTTGTGTCTCTGTATTTATGTGTAAAGTGTCCTTGGGTCCCTTGAAAGGTGCTATAAAAATACAGGTTATTATTATTATTATTATTATTGTTGAACAAAATGCTTTCTTAACACTGTTCTGAGTGCAACATGTCTCGACAAAACAAAAGCTCTTACAACAAATCTAGACAACAACTCAACTCATCAGCAATGTGTATGATGTTCTTAGTATATGAAGTGTGTAGAACAAAATTACTCTAACTGCAGCAGTTGGCAGCCAACTATGCTATGCTCTGATATAGAGAAATCATTAATCATTTATCCTTTATAATATTTGAACTTTAATCCAATCATTTGGGATTTTATATGTAAAACTGCACCCCTTTTCCACCATGCACTTACTCCCACAAATACCTCAGCATGTAGCAGCGATGATCAGCTGGAACACAAACTGCCACAGTGACAGAGTGCAGGCTGCATTGACATTTGTAAAAGCACAGCCAGTACTGGTCAGCTGTAATGTCAGGCAGATAAACTGCATACGAGGATACTAAATTCACCAGCACAAATGCCCAAACCAGATTGTGAAGAGGGAGACTTTATATCTTCTGCATTAGCGAAGTGAATAGATGATTTTTAATGCAGATTCACTGGGCTCCGGATCAAATAACCACAGTGTGGTTATTAGACCAGGAGTGACTTGCAGCTGGATGTCACAGAATCTGTTCATGTAAACACCAACATGGCTTGTATTTTGACCTGTCAAATTTTTAAGCATAAATAATGGCAGATGGTTTGGAAAGCTGTGGCTGCATCCAGGCTCGCAGTTCCCAACAGAGGCCCCATCAACAGTTTGTGACTATTACAATAATGCAGGTGCATCTGCCTGTTTCCAGCAAGTTGTCAAGCAGTATAAATATTGTTTGTACTGCAGATATCCAATAGGAGGTTATGATTAAGGTTAGGATTTGTTATTGTGCCTCAGCATAGGTTTCAAAGGCTTAATTTGTCCGTGATTTAACGCACTGCCTGGCCAGCACAATATAAATAATTCTTTCACACCAAACCTGTTTTGTTAAATTCAAACCAACTCAGCAGTGTTTGCCCAGTTAGCGTGGTTTGTTTGGGCTGGTGTGAAATCAGTCAGTCAAACTCTGGTGTGGACTGGATCGGTCTGAGACCACCAGAAAAGCAAGACTCTGTAATAGGAGATGTGGGATTTCAGCATGAAAATTGTACTGCTATTAAATCCATGTGCTGACTTTGAAGTGTTTTGTTTATTGTTGTGCACCAAAATACCAAAGCAAATTCCTTGTATGTGTAAACCTACTTGGCAATAAAGCAGAGTCTGATCTGTACAGGTGATGTAGACAATAGCTTATATTTATTTATTTTAGATAATTTTGAACCATGGTAACACACAAGCACCATGTGGTATTTTCCTGGATTCATAAAAAAAAATGAAACACCAAAGAATGGTTTACATTTTATATTACCTTCCCTAATTTTTTGGTTAACCACAAAGTGTTATTTGTAAAAACATTCTTTTTCTTACTTCCCTATTTCAGAAAGTGAAAAAGAGCTAAATGAAAAGTGTGTTCAGCTTGTGTCTTACTCTGTGTATTTAGCAGTTCCCCAATAAATAGTGAGTGCAGCATAGCGACCAAACAGTAACTATCCTGTAAAATAACGGTTTAAAATCTTTTTGTGCCATTCCTGTCTGCTCAGTATTCATGATTAATAATATACGACTTACATCAGTCATAATCACTTGTTTTTTCATGAGCTTTTTGTGAACATCAAAGAAGGTAAATAAACACGGAATAAGTTGCGGTAATGTGCTCATCCAACAGGTAATTGTGGCCACCCGGCTGGGACCTGACACCATGGATTTATTTCTGCACGTGCTACTAATGAGGACAGTAGATTTTAGTAGCCTGCACTTTTTTGTTTTATTCTTGGATTGTTAAATTAAAAATACTTCTATGGTCTGTAAATAATACAATGTGATTATGATTTGACCAGGTTGTGATAAAGTGAATGTGTCCTGGATTTAGAGTTGGATCTGGTCAACATGTTTCCTTGTTGGTCAGTTGCTTAAATGAATGTGTATTTTGCATGGCCACAGATGGAAGCAGGTTTGCTTATTATAGATCTCAAACTTGAATCGCCCGGTTTAAGGACACTCTCTGCATGCTTCAGCACGGCTGATGACACATAGGGATCCATGCAGTTTTCATTTTCACAGCTAAGATTGGGACATTACAGCACACACACTGAGAAAAGGAAATTGTTTCTGTGTGACTGATTAGCCCAATTGTTAGGTCTGTGTGCCTGAATCCCATGATTACAAATTCAGAAAGCTTGACTAAAGTCTACAATACCTTAGAAAGGTAATGGTAGTTAATTCTGTACATGTTGTGAGGCTATGAGGCAGAACAGTGTAGCTGTGTAGATGTGAAATGTGTTATTAACATTTATAACAGGGACTGCAAAGGTCAGAGAGAATCTCAGTCTGGACTTGATTTAATGACTGAAAGGAGTGTTCCCAAGCTCGCATGAAAGCACTAACACATTTGTAAAACTACACTTGTAAGGACCTACTATCAGTTACACTCATTCTTTGTCTCCTAAATGTTATCCCCAAACTTTTCTGCACAAACCATTTTCTACACCAGTGGTTCCGAAACTTCAAGCACCCCTTCGAAGGAAATTTTTGTTATTGCACCCGAACCGGCCAACCCTATCAATATATAATGCATATACAGTGTTTCCCACAGAATGACAGCTGGCAACAATCCGAATAGGAGGGGTCCATTGTCAATAGTTACTTTTTTGGCGCAATACTCCCATAAAATAAGGCAGTGTGAAAGCGGCTGTGTTCGAGAGTGAGAGAGAGAAGGAGTGAGGAGTGAATAAGTGAGGGGAGGCGCTGAGCGAATTGCTGTGCTGCACGCAGCTCTACACTGAAATATGATTTTACCCATTTTAAATAAATAAAATCGAAAATCAATATGTGGCGGTCAGCGCTGATATTGTGGCGGGGCGCCACAAATAAATCAATGTATGAGAAACACTGATATATTCCCACAGATGCTTATCAGTTAAATAAATATTTAACTTCAAATAAACACTGAATACAATAAATAAACTACAACCCATGCCATTTCACTCACTGGGGATCACTGGCGACTTCCGCACACAAAACATACATTTAAAAAAGCTGAATACCAATGACAGAGCAAATATGAATTGAGGGTCTCCTTGATAACTTTCAACCCTTACAGGGATAAGAGAAAACTAATAGACACAATCTCAGACATGCTAGGGTTAGAACGGTGTAAAGTTTTTAACAACTTAACAACTGGATATCAACCAGCCAGGGGTGTTCACTATATATGACTGAGATGAGGACAGGTTTTATTCTCCTATGTCACTTTGTCTTACAGAGCTGCTTATCCATTGCTTCAAGATTTACAACTTAAACTAAACTAAAATCAGCAAGATGCAAAACAGAATAACAACACAAAATGTGATTGCAAATATATGTCAAACCCTGAGACACACATTTGTGAAAAGGTGAGTTTAACAGTTGACATCCATACAGATGGAAGTTCTAATTTAGGAAATTATTTACAAATTATGTGCCATTTAGGACTTAATTACCTTTTAGTAGTCTCAAATGTTTTGTGTCCGTCTCGCTCTACTTTCCACACAGTCTGCATTTCACTCTGGGCTAAAGGGCCATTAGGAAAATAGGTATGACAGTGTATGCACAGTATATGTACATGTATAGGTGAGTAATGAGAAAGAGACTGACAGAAACACAGACCGAGGGAAAAAGAGAACTGCATAGTTTTTGTTAAAGCAGCTGGAGGTCAGGAAGTGTAACCCAATAAGTAGAGCAGTTAGAGGGAACAAATCACATTCAGACTTGGTATTAAGTCTGCACATCCTTCTGTCCTATATGCTGTGTAATACATTGGAAAAAATGAGAACATAAAGAAGTTGTGTGTTGTAAGTGTCAGATGCTGAAGATTCTTCACAGCGTGGTAGTGGAATAGTGGATATGTATAAAATACTCTTAGGAATTACCAAGCAAATACAAATAGCATAATTGCTTCTGGCTGTAACATAAAATGCTCTGTAATAGATAGTAATCATTAATTCATGATTTAATAACTTTCCAACATAATTAGCTTGGACTGACAATGTGCCAGCAAGTACCTATTATTTTCAGTTTATTTGCTCTAAATTAGGGCTGCGGGATTTGGAGAAAAAGTCATATTGCAATTATTGTGGACAATATTGCGATTGCGATTCGATTATATTGGAACAAATGGTACTATGAGTCTACTTGCCTGATTATCAAGGAAAATGCACAAAATACTGACATTTTGAAATGTGTTTTTGAACAAAGTTAAACGATAAACAATATTTATAGCAATAACAAGTAAAACAGAACTAAGGGAGCATGTTGCTCTACGGAGGAGGCGGTTAGAAGGAGCAAATATTGGCACACTGGCATCCTGACTCTGGATAAATCTACATCTGTCCACTGCAGAGACTCCATCCCCAACCTGGAGGAGGAACTAGTATACATGTGTATTAGTATAATATTATGTGGCGCTGGCTCATCCTGCCTGGGGTCAGAAGGACATTAAATAAAAAGTATAATGTTCAGTTAATAGTATGCTGTTAGTATAACAATAATAGTCTTTATTAATTACTATATTCATTATATATCCATTCCATATTTATATATTTCTACATTTATTTATGTTGACTGTATGTTTGTCTACGTGTAGAACCTTATCACCACAGCAAATTCCTCGTATGTGTAAAACACTTGGCAATAAAGCTCCTACTAATTCTTCTGATTCTGATTATAATTTCATATAATAGTATAGCCTACTATTTTACCAATAGCTGAATATCAAATCCAGTTACAGCTCTTTAATTTCTGTGGGGTTTTATTTATTCATTAAACCCTTGTGCAAGAAAAAGGCTCTACATTGGTCACTAATTTGTTAATGCTAAGAAGTAACTTGTCAATAATCATATTGTTCATCATTTGAAGGTTTGCTGTAGTACGTCATACCTTTTTTAACGTCCCGCCCCATCCAGGCAGTGATTGGTCGGTTAAAGAAAAGTGAAACTTACAGGCACGTCGGCTTTATGAAAAGTTGAACAACAAAATCCAGCGTTAAAACGTTAAATGGCCAGTGAGCCAAACCCAAACCTTACCTATCTTCTCCCTGTTTTCTTCTGTCTTACCACTTCAGCTGTCAGCGACGTCTCTCGGTCTCTGTCACAGAGCGACTGGAGCACCGGCATTTCTCTCGGTGATTAATTGTGCAGCCCTATTCTAAATCATAATTGTGTGCACCAAAATACAAATAATTCTACTTCTTAATTGTAGTTTAATGATGGATTCATCACATTAAAGAGGATGACACACTAATTTAGGATTCCATAAAATCTGCAGAACTTATGCCCGAAAATGTGTGTGTGGAATAATCAACACCCTTGCACATGTTTTTTGTAGAGGCCTTGAGGAAAGTGTGAAAGGAAAGCTCCAACATGTAACAAAAGGAAGCTTGGTTTTACTCTAGATAAGATACATACACATATGTCATGTCTCCTATTGTTTGACACAGCCTGCCTGCATCTCTTGAGGGATAAATAAAATTAGAAATTACATTTATTTGACCTTGTTGGCAGATGTTCACCTTTAAGGCTTTTCATTTTGTGTTTTTCTCAATTTTAACCAAAAAATAACCCTTTTGTCATGATGTGAACTCCCCTCACATCCCAAAGTCAACAGTTTTTCTTGCAGCAAACACAGTTGACAATATGCGTTTGCTAATAGAAAATGAATATAAAATGAGATAATAAAATGTTTTAACTACAAAGTGTTGCTAAAGGTAATTTTTGTGATGCAACTTTCTGAGATCCAAACAAACATCAAATTCTTCTTAAAATTTTGTTTATACAAAAAAAAAGAGAACTAATATACTTTTTTCTGGTGACGTCATGCTTTTCAACCCAGAGAGAGACAAAAACTATTTGGAAACAGTGTGCAAGCCGTTTGAGATATTGAATGGAGCAGAGATGTGTCATAAGGTGTCGAGGTAACAAAGTGTTTTTTCCAGCTGAGGGCTTAGAGGAGGAAATCCAGTGTTATGAACGGAGAAATGGCCAGCACACCTCAGTGGTTTGCTCTATCTTTGGGTCACACTAATGGAAACACACAAACACATTCTTCAGGTCAATCAAGCAGCAATTTTTATAACCTCACCATAAGACAGAGGAGGCCACATGATAAAAAGAGAAAATAAGAATGAACAAACAAACAACTAACGTGGTTGGTTTTCTGGTACTTGAACTTGTGCCATTAGTAGGTTCACCTACATGCTTGTAGAGGGAAGGGTAATCAGTTAGTTGTAATTGGCACGATCGCCAATAAATGCCACTAGATTTGATCCTAATGAGGCTGTCCTCCCAAGAAATTAAAAAAATGTCTCAAAACAACATAGGTTTATGCTCAAGTGACAAAGCCCTCTAGCGCCCATAGTAATTATGACGAGAGCAAAGGAGAAAGTCAGCTGACATTGTTGTACACAACAAAACCGTTCATTCCAACAGACAGAAAGCGTTCTTCTTTTTAAGCATGACCACGACAGTCCAATAACCTTAACCACATGTTTATTATTGTAGCCACTAGTAATTTTACCAAAAACCACAAAGTACTTATTTTAACCACAATATCTTTCCATAAACCTAACCAAGTCCTATTTGTGCCTAATCCTAACCAAACCTTAACCATAGTGTTGTAACATCATAAAGCAGGTTTATTTTTCAACAGCAGTATGTAGCAGTTTTGGAAGGCACAGGAAAATGAGGTCATCCTGCCTATAGCGGTGTCAGATCAAAACACAATTGTTATTTAGTTCTAGGAAGCGTGGACAAACAACTTTTTTTATCATTTGACAGCTCAGTTAAGTTTTACTTTTAGACTTTAGTTTAGAGCTTGCATCTTAGTTTTTAAAAGCAAGAAAACTGTTGTGTGGCTCTGAGAGTCTCTGTGCATGTAGTTCCACATCACAATCCTTACAGTCCAAAAATGTCAGACTTGCTTTTTAAAAAGTGTCTGCATATTTTAATAATGTATGTTTGGTCTTGTTTATGATATTAATATAATTATATAACAGTACAGACTAAAGGATACTTTTTGTGTTTTAAGTTTAAAAAAGGTCCCCTGTAGTTTCAGCTGGGAGATGTGTGCTCACAACATTAGACAAGGTTTTAGTGTAATCAATAAATAAACTATACCCACAAAATGTCAAGAAAGGATATTCTTACACCTATTTTCTTTATTAAACAGAAAAATACGACCATACACATTCTAAATTCAAGTTTTTCTCTTTGACCAAACTAATTTTGAACATATTATGTTGTTGACTCATTCAAACTCAACAGAAACAAAATAAAACTCACCAAAACCATTGAATAGTCTTTCCACTGTTTCAACAATAACGAACTCTGGTTTGGTAGAAATAACCCCTTAATTCACAGTTAGTATTCTGGCTCTACACGCTCCCTCTCGCTCCTCTACCACTTGACGGCTCTCCTGATCCCGCCATGTCTTCATTGTCCCCAGAGCCGCCTCAGTACTGTATTCCCTGTCATCAAACTGGCCTCCAGTACTGACTCGGTGCCAGCTCACCTGGCTCTGGTGCTTGATCTGGATTCAGTCAGATAATAGGACTGCTAAGTTAGCGGGTAAGTGAGCAAACTAGCTTACAGCTGTGAGAAACAGTCATGAACTGCTTTGTGATATGCTGCCCCCTACTTTTTTGAGTATACATTCAACAGATGTAATGTCTCAATTCTTACCGATTGTACGTTTAAAGAGCCTACAAAGATTTAGAGCAAAAACATGTAACTGAAAATTGGAGGAAAATGAAAGAAAATGAATGATTTCTATGTCAGGAAAAAAACAATAAAACCACTGTAGACTCTCAAAGAAAATGACTGTAACACTACAAGGTTTTAGTGTTTAGATTGACACAGGAGACTGAGTCATTATGGTATATACAATATGTCAGCTTAGAGCTTCTTGGGAGCAATGTGGATCAAACTGGAGAAATTCATTCACTCACACCTACAGGCTAAATCCCCTTTCCAATATTATGGGGATTTATCAGTTGAGCTATGGCAAGTGTGTGTAAAAATACCACCGACAACAACATAGAGCTGTGTGCTGAAGTGCAGAATGTGAGACCTTTTCATTTTCATTCATTAAAAGGGCACTATTTGTTAGATCTGAGAGAGAAATATATTAAGAATGAAAATATATTTATTAAATTTGTTTACATAAGATAATGCATACTCACAATAGATAAAAACAGAAAAGTGTGTTGATTTATTTTTAAGCTGTTTCATTCACTTTACTTACAGAGAAAGAAGAAAAAGTAATTTTTACCTACGCTAACCACACGGATGGTAATGTCAGTCTGTCGGTCAGGTCACTACTTTGGTCAAGACTAAAATACTGTATCTCAACCTCTAAAAGATGGATTGCCAAAACATTTCTGTACAGACATTCATGGACCTTTCCTGTAGCGCCACCATGTGGTGTACATTTGTGTTTTTAGAAATGTCTTCACAACTATTGGACAAGTTGCCATGAAATTTGACACAAACATTTGTCCCCCTCAGGATGAATTTTAATATTGTAATTAGGTGATCCCTTAACTGTTCATCTAGCGCCATCATGAGGTCAAAATGTTTATGCTAGTAAGAAAATGTTAGCATACTTAATACACAAAATTAAGATGTTGCGCTTAATCCAGCTAAACATAGGCATGTAAGCACTGTGATTATGAGCATGTTAGCTCAAAACACCGCTGTGCCTAAATGCATCCTCAAAGAGGCGCTATAGATGACTGTACAGCTATAGTCTTATTAACTATGTAACAAAAATGAAAAATAGTTATGCCAAGAGATCTCAGTACAGTGTCATTTTGGCTGTTTTAGAGGAGGCAAAAAGCCGTCTTAAGCGCCATTTCATTTGCCATCTTTGTGCAATACATGTAAAAAGTAAATCATACCGGTATCATACTGTACTGTAAGTTACAACAGAGTGGTTAGGAGGATCGGCACTAACTATATAAGCCCAAAGATAAACCATAATTTCTGCCTTTTCTCAAACAGAGCATAATGAACTATAATCTTTTAAATGTAAGGTGTTTCCTCCGCCTCTGCTAATAAGCCGGCCTCTCCCTGAATACTGCCACAGAATTGCTTTTGTCTCAACACTGTTTCCTCCCATCAATCAAGCTGTTCACGACCTGTGGTTGTATTTGGCCAGGCAGCTCAGATGGGATCAGCAGATTTCTTGTAAGAAATCATCTGCTCTCTGAAGTGATTTCATATCTAATTTCTTTTATTGACTTGGCAGCTCCTAACTGGTGGCCGTCCATATTGGCTTACTGAGCAAAAGCATCAGTCATAAAGGTGAAGAAGGAACAAAAGACAGTACTGGATTTGATGGTGTCATCACCACTGTTGGAAAGTTGGACTGTTGACTAGAGGGTTTCCGAATGTTATACACTTTTAATGCTGGTCGACTGTGTAAACCCTTCGGACCGCCCACTACCATGGAAAAATTAATCTAAGTGGAAGTGCTTTTGGAAATGTTCTTAGCTCTATTGAAAGGTTAAATTATTAAATGTACAGCAAATTTCACAGCATAACTAAGTTTTGGATGTGTATCTGTAATGTATGTTATGTAATGTTTTTGCTTATGATTTGTCTTTTGTATTCTGTATTTGTGTTTATAGGAACCTCTTGAAAATGAGATGATGCATCTCAAGAGGCTATCCTTTAATAAATTCACAATTCACAATTTACACAGAGTCAAAACATTACTGAAAGACTCTAAAGTATATTAGAATTGTGTTAATTTATTCAATTCACCATCAAATCAACTGACTGTAGTATATTATAGAAACAATGTAAAGAATCAAGAAGTGAAGAACTTAATATGACAAACACTTAGAGTCCAAAACAAATTTCCCTTTGGGACAATACGTTATACCTTATCTTATCTTATGGATATGTACATTATTTGAAACTAACTAACTAACTGAACTTAATGTAGTAAACACAGAAGATCCTGTTGCCTTATTGGCTTGTGCATTGATCTATTAGTGTGTTTGCTCTGTTTTCAAGCACACAAACACAGATCTCACCAAACAAACCAAGTGGTAATCAATTGAGCTCCACCTCTTGAATAACGAAAAGGGTCTATGCTTTCAAAGGGCTGGGTGTTGCCATGGAAATGGCAAAGGTACAGGGACAAGGGTGCTTCAAGTTGGGAGTTAGACAGAGAGAAGGGTAGGACCTAATCTGTGTTTTCCATTTCCGTGTTACATGATTCAAACACATTTTGTCATCAGAAACAGTGTGAAATCATTTGGTGGATGAATAAAATGTCAACATTTAAATAAGAAATACTAAAAGATGAATCAATATCAATGAAGGTGATGTAACATGCACACATTATGCATTCCCAATAAATACATCGCAATGGCAATACATGTTCTGTGAACATTCTGTATTACTTGACTACTGACAATTTCTTCCCACAGATCTTCTGTAGGACATGCTGCTCCAACATACGGTAATAAGTGGGTGTGACGGAGGCTACTCTCACATGGGCAATGCTTCTCCTTGTTTACAAAACATGACCAGAAAAACAAACAAAACAAACAAAATATCTGACTCTGCCCATACACCCACGAAGTCTAAAATGAGCTTGCACCCTGCATCTGCTGATGTGCTTGCACAGTTTGTTGAAGTGATGAGCTCTTAGTGCGCCGACTGTCTTTGCAACACCGTCTCAATTAAATTGCATCCACATTTTGGCAAAATCCACGATATTTGGCGTTTTACAGTTGATTCCATATTTATTATCAAATTCCGCAATTCCGTCAGGGTTTTCAGCATTGCAGAAATCATAGGGCCCTAGAGAAGGGGCGCAGTGTTAATTTTAGAGCTGAAAGATGTAAGTTATGACTGCATCAGACACCTGAATGGGCCATTTAGAATGAACCTGTTCAGTTCTACAGTATCTGAGGAGAGCAGGGGTTTAGTGAACCATGTATGGCCAGTGTAATTAACCACACATGCAATCATCAGGGAGGATTTCTCACAGTCAGTGTGATTAATACTGCATGAAAACATAAAGAGCAGAGGACAGCAAGCGTATTCAAGTGTTTGTGATTGCGCTGAATACATTTTCTTAACAGCGTTTCAATGTGCATTTCAAACCTTGCCTTGTTTTGGACTCAACATTCTCTAATATGCATGTGGAATAAAATCAAATTTGTCAAAGGGCAAATCAGATAAATTCGTCTTTTTGTCAAATGTGGTGATAAACATTATTATTATTATTACAATCTACAACCCTGTCTCCTACAAAATAAGTTTGTTTGCTATAAAATTGCTTTGCCCAAACGTTTTCCTTAGAAATGTAATGTATTATGTATTATGCCCACTGCCAAGCTTTTTCCAATCGATGAAGTTGGGCAAAGTTGTACAAGGCAACTTTGACACTGGAGAATGTGGTTCATGTTCTGCAAAAACATGGTTTGGGTTAAATATTGCAAATGCACCCAATCTCGTGCTTCAAATCAGTGTTGACTTTTTAAATGTATAACAAAGACCACCATCTTTCACTAATATTAACAAAGTGGTTTGAGTTACCTAAACATAGCCATAAAATGTTACTCATGCACAGACTGTATAAAAGAAGTGTACACAGCCACCATGACGTAAGCCATTGGTTTGTGGACTACTGTTTTTAAGCCTTGAGTCTGGAATTTTGGCCATAGTCATCACCTTTTTTTGGAACCAGAAGTTACCATATTCAGATGAGAGGGTAGAGCTAGCTAGCTTGGTAACAGTGAGTTTTGTGATCTGTTGCACCCCGCTATCAATCATGATAGAGGCCATTAGAAAGAATGCAGGTTTAAGGCACTTCCGCATTGGCTTCACTTTTCAGACCTGGAGGTTGCTGCTTGTACTCCTGCTTTATCTGCCAGGAACAAATATTGTAGGAAGCTAAATATTGACAGGTCCGTGACAGACACGTTCAACATAAACATTTCTTCATTATGTTAATAAAAATTTAATCTGGACAGCATTATGTTCCCTACGAAACAAATTTGTTAATGCATATTAGTTCTATATTGACAAGGGGATGTTTCTAGAAAAGTGGGGTGCGTTTACAACAAAACCCCAAACTCCCCCCTCGCACCCTCTACGCCATCAATATGGATGTTTTGATCTCGTCCACTCATCTACTTCCAATTAGAGAATGGGATTATGGGCCAGCTGTATTACTGAACGGGGGTGTTTTTGTTTTGCTCTGTAGTATTAGGCTCACTGCTTTTCTTAATTATGAATAATAAAAGTGATTCATAATGGAAAAAACCCCACTTCACACGCACATAAAAACTGACTCAATCACACACATACAGTGGTTGCCAGAGACACAGAGTTAAAAGGACATTTCTTGGACGGCAAATGTTGTTTTTCAGCAATTATTTCAAGCTTGATGGAATAAAAATGTTTTTCTTATTTCTGTTAATGCTTCCCAACACTTTGGCCATTGTTCTGCTCTTCAGCCTCTGTGGCACAAGGACACTGAAAAACCCATTATAAAAAGACACACAAGCACACTACCTCCCACTGTGTCACAAACACACACTCACACAGTTTGTCTAAATGCTGCATTGAGCCTTGTCATTGCATAGGGGAACATCTGTGTCACTGTTGTGGTAACAGTTATGGTGAGACCCCTGCCATATTTTTCCAATGTGCTCTCATAAATAAAATGAGCACAAACTCTGAAATGCAGATTGCATGTTGTCAGTATGAATTATGTGAACATTGTGTTCTTCCACAACTAACCGGACTATGTGACAATCCCAAGAACTGGACTTTCTATTTTCTTTTGTTTATCATATGTAGTAAATGAAAGCTTTGCTTAGGCAACTGAAAGAACGATAGTTACGTATTGTAACTCCAGATTCTATGAGTATAGGCGCAGCCGTCCAAGGCTATCGCTATCGGGTTTACCCCTACGCGTGCATGCACGGCACTGAGGAAAGCTTGTCTACACCCACTCACAGCGTGGGCCATCTGCACCCATAGTGCCTTTTCTTCAGCAGTGAGAACCTAAGGTCCAGTGAGGCCCACAGCTTTGAGGGCTGCGCCTATACTCATAGAATCTGGAGTTACAATACATAACTATCATTCTATTTCATATAGGCATCGCCCTCTAAGGCTATTGCCTGCCCAGAGCCAACATAATAAGCCACACAATCCCCCGCAACCCGTGGCATTGGTGTCGGCGTGCGCGCAATGGCCAATGGCACAACATAGGAAGGCAGAGAACTGACCCATGCGTAAAAGGCGTGGACCAGATAGGGGGCCCCGCGACTGTGCAGGTGCAGACGAGGTCACGATAGCGACCGCATCAACTGCGCACAGAGCAGGGCCAGCATGAGCAGCGGCCGCTCCCCCCACCATCCGGATGGGATAAAGCGCACTGCGCACTCACAGAGTACAATCACTCAGACAGAACGCTCAGTACTGAGTGAATCAGCGAGAAGCTGGAGACATCCCGCAGGTAGAAACTGACGAAAGAGCACAGGGAAGACCAAGAGACCGCCATACAGATGTCATGCAATGCCACAGAGGAGGAGACGCCTCTTGTGGAGTGCCCCCTGTTGCCCTCCGGGGGAGATACACCGGCTGACACATAGGCCTGTGAGATAGCCTCGCACAGCCAGTGAGACAGGAGCTGCACCGACATGTTGGGGAAGCCCCTTGGACTGTTCCCTGTAGTGCACAAACAGGATGGGAGGAAAATGCAGCCACACCGGATCCCGCTTAGCAGGTTGGCTGAGAGCGAGAACGCCGGCCAATTTGTCCGGGGGACAGAGTTCTTGGGCCCGAGGAACAACCAGGTGATGAAAGGAAGCTCTCTGACGAGGCCGCCGATGGATGGCAGGGAGGTGGCGGCCGATAGCGGGACGGAGACCTCGCCAGAGAGCGCAACCTCGAGGCTTGTGTCATCCACCTCGAGGCCAGCAATCACCGGGGCCTGGCGCGGGGGAAGCAGGGAGCCGCTGGGGGACCCATGAATAGAAGAAGCGGAGTCGTCCGAATCCTGTTCTTTATCCAGGGAGTGGGTGGGCCTCCACACCTCCTCCTCCTGAACTGCGAAACTATCCTCTCAGCGCTGCAGCTCATTGGGGGTAAGAAGATCACAGAACAGGCAGTGCGAGCTGGGAGTGAGCGCTCGGCCGGCGTGCTCCGGTCCAAGGCAAGCTTCACAGGATGAAGATCCCCCAGGCATGATGTAGCCCGTATGGCATACACCGCACACCCATACAGACGAAGCGGCGTCTCGCCCTGAGCCGATCAGCTTGCTAGAAAACATGGTCGCTTTAGACAATCTTTTTGCTCTTTAGACAGCTCAGTGGTCAAGAAAAATGGGAGCCGATGGCTAGGTCTCACCGTTGTATATAGGGTATATAAGGTGCGGACGTAGGAGAGGCCCACTCAGTGGGTGGGCCTTGACAAGCTTTTCTCAGTGCCACGCGTGCGCACGTAGGGCTAAAACCAATAGCGATAGCCTTAGAGGGCGAAGCCTATATGAAATAGAACTATGATTGAGGTTAAGCAATGAGATAACTTGGCAACTGGAAATCTCTTTGGTAAAGGTTGGAAAATTGGACCTGGGACCACAACACCCTACTATTGACCTTGTTATCTCTGTGACACAGTACTGAACTTGGCCGTGTTCAAGGTAAATGGGCACATCAAACTAATGTAAAAATTTAATTCAATTGGGCTTTACAAGGAAAACAAACATTTACATAGCCAAAGCAAGTGTGAAATAAAAAACATGTATCCAAATGTTTTCCATGCAGGAGTGGTTTGAGATGTTTCTAGGGTGATACCTTATAAAACATTTTTAGCTGTTTTTCTGATCACCTTTTGACTCCATTGTAGACTTTTGATCGTCTCACATGATCTTCATCAGCAATATGAAGTTTGCCCAGGCGTCATGGAAATGTAAATACTCAAATGTACATTTTTTTCTAAAATATTATGATGTACAGGAATCGAAGGCTTCAGATTACCTACTAAATGGACCTTGAGGTGAGGTTGTTTTGTCAACAGCTGTTTACAAGGTGAAGAATGAACTTTGAAGAATGCTCTACTTATTTTTGTAAAGATAAAATCAATGATTCATTTGGAAGTAGTTTTGCAACTTTTGAATATTTTATGTGGTGCATGTTTTCATAAAATGTATTATAGAGGAAACATAACATGGTCTTTAGTTTTCCGTAGTTTACATGTGATCCTACACTTAATTTTACCATGTTTATGACTTACACAATATTAATATAAAGGCAACACTTGTACACCAGCATTGAATAAGGTGATACTAGTATAGTCATTTTGGATGTAGATGTGAAGTAAGTTGAAGAGAGAACAGTATCAGAGAGGAAGCAAATGATAAGGGACAGAATCAAAAGGAACACAAAAGCGGTTGACAGCAACAATAACACTAACCTGAGGTGGCCCTTGCTGATTTTGTGGTACAGTGAACCTGTGAGTTTATCCAGGGGTGTAATTTACCAAACTCACATATGCACAGTTTTGTGCTTAAAAAGGGTACAATGTGTAAGATTTGGCAAGAATTTAAAAATTATTTGAAAATTTTAATGAACTAACATAATCAACAGAATGTTAAGAAGTAACAGTTTTGACATCAATCCCCGGACTGTCCTGTTTCATAAGACCACTATCTACCTCAAACACTGATATATAAATTTTTTCGTGTTTGAAAATGTTCACATAATTAGAACCAGAAACACAAAATGAGTGCACAAGAAAATCTTTTTCTGTCCAACTTTCATTCACTCGTAATGACCACTTGTATGGCAACACAATGTAAAATACAATTCCACCCATAACAATGCAGGAGCATGTGTAAATGAGACGTATAGCCATAAGTTTGAAACTTTCTCACAAATCTGCTTGCGGGATGCTAGTATCTTAACCTCAATGTCTTTTTTTTGTCTACTTTTGTCCACAACAAGTAACTCTATCCTAGTAAGTCCTAGTTGCTATAATGCAATGTGATGGCATTCGGGGGCATTTATGTGAAGGAGATCGTATGTGCACAGGCAGATGGATGTAGAACAGGTGAAATTTATCAATGTTCATTGTGTAAAGTTGTATGTGCAGTTGTTTAAGGCCATTTTCTTGTTTGTACGGACATTTGCTACACACACATTTAGAACTCCTTCTACACATGCGTTGATTAATGAGGCTCAAGAAATAAGGACTTGGACCGTCTCCTCTAGTTGGAGCTGGGCCAGGTCTGGAGCAGGTCTTGTGTTCAGTGCCTGTCCTTAATATCTTTAATGTGGCTGAGTCTGCTCTCAATGCACCATTTACCCCAGGACTCTCTGAAACACTTCGTCTTCCCCCTTCTCCTTTCTTTACTTAACAAGGTCAGAAGACAGACGGGGGAGAAGATGTTTGTCACTTCGCTGTCGTGGTGGAGAAGCTGCAGCCTCCGTCACAGTTCGCATGTATTTGTATTTGTGTGTGCTTCTGGTTTTGCAAGTTTGGAAAATCTTTTGTGGTGGGGAACTAAAGATGAGCTCATTTTGGGCCGGGTATCTTTGTGTGTCTACTAGTGTTTGTGTGTGCACAGTTATGTACAGTATATGTGCAATTATGTGTGTGTCCAGTGAGATCACCTGTTGGTATTCATGTTTGCATGGATTTCTCTGTATTCATACCACAGAGATTCAAGGTGAATGAGTTCTACGCATCTCCAAGCATAATGTTTGCTTTCTCTAGCATCCCTGCAGACCAGGATCCATGATGGCCTTTCTGCATTCGATATGAGGACCTTCTACCAGTAATGGGTGGCTGAATAAACTTTCTATAGAAAACAGCACCATAATAGAAGCCTTTTGCAAAGAGGGCCTGACAAATGGAGGGTTTAACATCTGCAGTGAAGTGCCAGGAACAGTAACTCCTCTACAAAAACTAGAACTGCACCCAAACAACATAAATTATGTTAGCCCAGTTTCCACAGTCGCTCTGCTGCTGCTTGCTGTTTTTTGGTTATGCAGCAATGTTAGTCAAGGGATCTATTGGTTTTGGTTAAATGTTCCAAATGTTGTGGTTTCAGGTTCAGTTTTATTTAATGCTCAGCTTAGAATTTCTTTTTTTTTTTTATCCTCTCAGAGATCATATTTTGTCTCCTCGCTCTGATCTTTTTGGGGGCATTAAGGCCTTTTCGGGAAATTGTTTTTGGAATAATACATCGCCATTGTGTATTGGAAAACAAATTGTACCACTAAATGTGTTTTAACTTCTTTCCCACAGTTGGAAACTGGCAGCAGGCCTCACAGAAGAGGATGGAGCAATTTTCCTTTCACTGTAGCTGACCAGTCCATCCTCTACTCCTCCACTGTTAACTACTGTATTGGTCGTTTCACATTTTGTTAATGTTGTTTCTTCTCCTGCCTCCTGTGGGGTGTTTGCTACTGCTTCAGGCTCCATATGTGCAAAACTGTTACATTTTTCTCACCCAACACACATGACAGGTATGTTTCTCTGTAGAAGGACTTAAATTATCACCTTCAGTGGCTCACACTGACAACAAAATATGATTGTTTGACATCTTAGAAGGTACTCATGATTTCACTTGTGGTTGATTTATCATTACCCATGGTTATTTGTGGTGATGCTAAGAACGTATCACCGTTCCATTTGAAATGACACATTTATCGGTCACTGGGGCTCAGACTATTCGCAGGGCAAGTTGAACAACTGTAGATGGCGAGCTAACCGCTAACACATGTTAGTACTAGTTTGTCCTCTGCCTGGCAATTGACCATCATTTCACTAAAAAGACTTACTGAAGAGGGGGAAATGCTCTTTGAGCTAGCTGGTGTGCTGCCTATTAGTAAGCATGTGTGTTAGCTTGAGGGGTGGTGATGCGATAGCTGAGTAGCTGATAAGACACTTTGGTATGGGAGACCTGGGTTTGATTCCCACTGTCCTACATTCAACAATGTGTCCCTGAGCAAGACACTTAACCCATACTTGCTCCAGTGGCATGTGATAAATAGCAATTATGAGTCGCTTTGGATAAAAGTGTCATTCACATTAGTTAATGCAGTGGTTCCCAAAGTGGGGGGCGAGCCCCCTAGGGGGAGCGCAGGAGCTATTGCAGGGGGTTGCAAGGTAAATAAATGTGGCATGGTTGTGCACTGCTAGCATACGATGGAGAAGTTTGTCAGAGGGTTCCCCTCTAAACGCACGACAGAGGAGTGTACACGGAGAGCTAAACTAAGAAAATTTGACGAGGCATATATCGCCCTCGGCTTCACCAGTGCAACGGTGGGTAACAGGGACAGATCACAGTGTGTTGTGTGCCTGAAAATACTAGCCCCTGACAGTTTGAAACTGTTAGCAGAGCTAGATTATTCAACAGTTCTGGCGTGCACACCCATTACTAAGCTATAAATAATGACGGAGGAATAAAACACGGTGGGGCATCAGCGCTCGTGCTGGAACTCTCACTCAGGAGGAAAACTTTATTGATTAAAAAAAAAAACACTTCACGTGTCACATCACATGTCAATCACAGCACATCTTATTGGTTGTTGCCATTGTTCATCGCACAAGATCTTTGTTAACACATTGAGAGCACATTTGTTTCTATTATGTCAACAGAAACCAAACAAGCTAAGACACCACTTGAAGAAAACCAATTCAGAGCACAAAGATAAGCCAGTTGAATTCTTCAGAACAAAACTCATAAACTGTCGTGCACAACAGAGTTGCTCTACTAAAGCTGCATCTGTGCCATTAAATGCTCAACTCGCCTCATATAAAGTTGCCTTCAGAGTTTCTAGGTGTAAAAAGCCGCACACTAAAGCCGAGGAATTAATACTTACTTCTGCTATCGAAAATCCATTCCTCTCTCAAACAATACCATCGCAAGACGCATTTATGACATGTCAAAGGACATTGAGGAGCTGCTTAATGACATGGTACGAGAAAGCTTTGCTCTGCAGATGGATGAAGCGACTGACAGTAACAAGGACTGTTTGCTGATAATGTACGTTAGATTTGTCAATGTGGGTGACTACCAGAGCCACTGCAGAAGAACTTTTCAGTCATTGACACTTACTTAAAAGAGGCCGATCTGAAATGGGAGGACTGTGTGGGGATCGCAATCAGTGTTGTTGCACAGTAAAACCTTGAGATATAAAACATATTACATACAAGGTGACAGACTGATGATGATGGTGGATTTTAGGAAGCGGAAGGGGGGGTGGGGGGTATTCTTATCTACAAAAAGGGGCCCTGCAGAAAAAGTTTGGGAACCACTGAGTTTATGTAATAATGACAACATGTGCATTTGAACTTAATGAGGACATTAAGTTCAAATGCACATTTGTACCATCAACTTCTGTCTCATGAGTGTCTGCAACACATGCCTCTTTTGTGGAGCAGTTCATACTCCAGAAGACGATGCAAAATGTGAAAGTACTTTCATAGGCAAATTTTTTCATTATATTTGGCTTCGGCTTCGGACAAGAATTTTCATTTTGGGTGCATCCCTACTTGAAAGGATGTCAACAGGGCTTGCTAGTGGTCAATGACGGGAATTTCCGTGTCAATGTTCACCAAAAATTAACTCAACACGTAAGATTTGCGCAGATTTACTTTGCCCTCATGAGTGAATGCACTGATCTCGATTCCACTGATATTGATTTCACCTCAAAACTTTGCCCTTTTTGAGACTTTTCTGACCAAGTGAGGATACACACACCTCACTGTCAACAGATATCTAGGGTCTATTTCTTTGTAGAATATACCGATGAAAATTGTTCACAGAGAGGTCTGCAGCTTATCTGGAGGAACAGGGAGAGACAGATACCTGAAAAGCTGATAATATAAAAAAAAAATACTTCTTTTGGGTGAATCTATCATCTAACAGGCTATGTCAAAGCAACATGTGGTTCAGCTTCAACACAATTGCAGTTCTTCCAAGCAACTGAGCTCCAGCAACAATTCCTCAGAAAATCTGTAAGACTTAACAGCTGATATGCATTAGCAGCGCTTATGGTAAGTAACATAAAACACCTGCACAGACAAATGCAGGATAATTGCTAGACACATTGCTAATGATGGTATTTGCTTCCTAACCTGCACAAACTGATGACATTTCCTGCAAAAAAAGGGGGGATGTGTCTAATGGAACATAAAAACTGGTGAGTGCATTTAAAATCCATTAGTTTCTAACCCTGGTGTCAGTTCTGCAGCGTTCAGTATGTTCATATGCAACAAACCACCCCTATCACACATAGCAGATTTCGCTGTCGAAACTGTAATATCTTTTTCATTGTAAGTTTCATTAAGCAGGGCTGGTAGTGTTGTGCAATGTGGTGATTTATACGAACTAGAGTTGTGTTTCGAACAATCAAAAATAGTCCGTTGCATATGAGAGCAAAGGAAAGAGACACACAGAAAGAGATTTACATATATTTGAGCTGGGAAGTTATGGGCATCATCTTTAGCCTTTAGTCTCCTTATAAATAGCGTCATGCAGAATTGGATGGAGTTGACATTTAGCAAGAGTACAACACAGGCTCCCAAATATCCCCCATCTCTGCTCTCACCCTCTCTCTTTTGCTTTCAATTCAGAAGTGTGCCTTTAGGCCCTATGTGTGAGTTTATGTGCACAGTTTTCTTAATGAAATGAAATGGGCATTTTATCTGTTAATCTGTTAAATACTCTTTTTTTTATTTACGGGGTGGTGATGGTGCAATGGATAAGACACATGCCTTTGGTGTGACAGACCTGGGTTCAACCCATCCAGCATTGTGTCCCTGAGCAGGACACTTAACCCCTAGTTGCTCCAGAGGCGTGTGAGTCTCTTTGGATAAAAGCGTCACATAAATGTAAATGTACTACCAAAACACTTCTGTCACCCAAAAAAACTTAGTTGTGCAACCTCAATTATAAAAGATACAGCCTTTTGTCTTTCATACACACACACACACACACACACACTTAGAAAGACTAGCTGTGACTTAACTATTCCTTAGAGACTTATCCATAACCTTTAAATTATAATCCTTCAGGTTTCAGTCCTGGTTAATCTGGTGATATCAAGTGCACTTTAATATTACAACAAACACTCCTTGATTAGCGACTTTGACAGAATAGCAGCTGGTTTGTTTACAGCACAGCCTTTTTCCATCGTACCATCGTCTGATTTCATGCTGAACACGGCGTGAATAGTCTTCCCCACAACAGCAGGGCAAAGTAAAAGGATTTGGTTGCCTAGCTGAGGAGTTTGATGTGTTCAGCCTGTCACCTGCCCCTCATTATCTAACAGCTCATTGTGGCTGCACTTTATTGCTGTTACACCCTGTAATATTTAAAAATGATGAGCTGATCTAAAAGCCCAAACTTACGTTCTCTGACGATCATGGTCAGGGATATCCACAGTGACAAATATATAGCATTTCCTGTGCTTGCTATAGAATAAAAAGCCAACCAGTGTTTCACCAGGTAAATAATTTTAATGTAAAGTAGCAACAGTAGGAAATGTTGTGTTTGCCTTTAGGTGTAACAACTCTTACATGGCTGTGGGAGAATGAATAGTATTCAGCGTGGGTATCGTTTACATTGTATTGATTCCGATTCTACTTATCCAATCCAGTTCTTATCGAATCTCAGTTCCGATACCAAATCCTTCACCACAAATCCATCCCTTCATGGCCAAAGTGAAAGAGATTTCTGTACTAGAGGAGTGTCTCTGGACACTCGTATCTAAGAAAACTACATATTGGAATAATTTGTAGGCATCATTTATTTACCTTCAATATAAAAGCTGAATGTCAGCTCATCTGTGTTGTGTTCCTGAGAATGAGACGTTGCTACTGTTAGCATTAGCTGTATCTGGGGAGTCATTGTAGCTGGGAGACTGCAACACATTGAACATGTTGCATTCCTTCAGATTCACACTTTGTTAAAGTACATTCTTCATCATTTTGGAGGTTCTTCCTCCCTTGCACGAAGTATCCTTACAGCAGGTGTTGTTTTTTGCTGGGCTGTTAACTTTTTTAGTGAAGCTAAGCCAAACTTCTGAGCATTTGCTGCGGTCCGCGGAGGACCAAGAATGTAAACAGAAGTACACTCTTCTCGCATGCTTTGTTGACGTACTGCATAACAAATGACGTGATGTTACTTCCGCGTAGCAGGTCCTGGCAGATAAGTGCAATTTTTATGGACTGGAAAATGCTCACTGCTGTTCAATCGGAAGCGCGACTGAAATATGCACAAAGTTAGGAACCGATAAGCAGAATTGAAATGCATGTGTCTTATCAAATCCACGGTTCTTGGAATTTTGCTAACGGATCCAACTTGGAATCAACTCTTCATAACCAACCCTTTTTTGTCTCCAGATGTCTCCACAATGTGACTTATTACACTGTTGACAGATTTATGTCATAACATGATTTTAAAATAACTACACGCATAGCCTACACACACAGAGCAAGATGGGCAACCTCAATTGCTTGGACAAAAACACAAATACCCTCTTATCTATCGCACTCTTTCTCTATCTCTCTTGCACAGACAGTCACACACATACTGTCACACGCAACCACACACACCACACATATTCACACAATGTGCTAACCAGTCAAGTGGGTTTATTTTAGTTTAATCAAATGTTAAAAGGCTCTCCCTCTCTTTGTTTCACACACACACACACACACACACACACACACACACACACACACACACACAGTGAGAAGGTGTGATGTTATCCAAACAGCCAGCTGTCTTGTTGTGTCAGGCTGGTTGCTCTGTTGGCTGCAAGCCTGGGAGAAGGGCTTACTTAGAGAAAACAGAGACTCACTCTACATTAGACTGACTCCCGTCAATGGACTGGGCCCAACGCCTGCACATACACACACAGATTTTCTCTCGCACTCTCTACCGGGCAGAGAAAGTTTCACATACACACATGCATTCACAGGGACATTCTCTCTCTTCTTGCCTCATTCCCGCTCACATTTTTGCGCACACACTTTTACGCACACACCAATAACACGCACACAAACACAGAGGATTTTTCATGCAGTACAACATGAGTCGCTCGATTCTTGTCCAGGCTCTGGTTGCTAGGGGCAACATGTACTTTTTTTTGTGGAGTCATGTGGTATAGATCTCTCTCTCAAACACACACACACACACACACACACACACACACACACACACTAAAGTGCACATACGCAAAGAAATTCCAAAGCATGTAGAGTTGAACCATTTTTATAAATTGTTGAACATTTGCAGAGTGATTTGATCAATCATGTTGCTTACTTGGTAAACACACACACACACACACACACACACAAAAACCTGCTCATCTTCCGCTTCCTAAAATCCACCATCATCATCAGTCTGTCACCTAATTTTTCAGCTTCTCCCTCATTCCATCATCTCTGTCAGGTTTGCTTCACAGAAGCTTTATTGAGACTCCATCTGATGAGGTCACATAACAGAAAACAGGTCTGTGACCTCATCCTCTACTGGTACCCAGCAGGAACTTCAACAACAACCAATGAAGATCTGGCTTCCACCTACTTAAGTTTCCTGTACATTTATTTATGTATTTGCACACAATCAAATGGTAAAAGACCTGCATTCATACAAACGGACTTTAAATTGCCCTTGTGTAAAGCTTTACAAGTAAAAGTGCCTTGCCTATCCCTCCTGATACCTGACAACAGTGCTCTGGTCATTCACTAAAGGTAGCATGCTGCATTGTTGTTCAGCACCTGGTGAAATAATCACACTAATCATTGAGTCACTTATTAAAAAGTCCACAGAACAACCCCTCCCAGTTAAACATGCAAATTCTGGTGTCTCATCATTCATTTGTCTGTCTGTAGTCTTTTTTATATAAAAAAATGACATTGTCTTTTCTAACTCTATACAAAATACAACTATTAGAAACGAAGCAAAGCATGTGAGGTAGTTGTCCCCACAGACTAGAGCCCTCTGCTTCTGTCACATGACATATTATACTCGCTCAGTCAGTTTCATTAAACTGTATATTCCAGTGGTTCTCAAAGTGGGGTCCTTGAGGTATACATACTGTATGTTTATGTCAGTTAGGGGTCCTTGATGTGAAAAGGTTTGAGAACCACTGGCATATTGAACACACCTGTTGAAATATTACAATGTATTTAAGCAACCACTGCTCACCTGACTCTTTTGCTTTGCGATGCCTGCTGCTGCACTACTCACCTGAAACCTATGCTGCAACTGCTACAGCCATTTGCTGTCCTTCATAAGTCCCACCTAAACCCAGTGCATCTACCAGCGGTCTTTAAGTGTCAGTGTGGAAATCATTATTGTCACTCCCCAGTACATGTTATGCTGACCTTCTAGGGAGTGACGAAGAGTCTCAATGCCAAAACTCTGGACTTCTTCTGCACTCTTTACTTAATACTCAGTTCCAAATGGTTTGCGAACTAAGAAGTGAGGAAAAACTAATGTGAAATTGTACATGTGGACCATGCAGTAGTGCAGGCTTGCAAAAGCGTGGGCTCCACTGAGTGTCAACATGAATCTACATCAACCACAAAGGAGCTGTAGAAAGAGGCAGACACATTATTCTAGGATAACTGAGCTTTGACATAACTGAGTTGTGTATTATGGTCATCTTGTGTTTTTAGCACAGTAAAAGCAAATGTACTTCCCTTTGAAACAAAGCAAAAGTAAACACTGTAGCAGCTTGGGTCTGATGCAGTTGTTTTGACCTGTACTGCAGCACCGGTTTTGAGCTCATTCAGTGTCCCTTTAAGGATCCTGGAGTGCAGCAATGTGATGCATCACTCTCTCAAGTTTGAGATATGAGAGACCCCTTGATCTCATACCAAGGGACAATAAAGATTCCCCACTCAGTAAACAAATACAAATATATGATGGACAGCGCTCCATGGTCCTGGAACACTATCCAAGAACAACACGTTCTGGCTCCTGATGGCTTTTAATGAAAAATTAAAAAAAAAACATAGCTTGCCTCAGTCATTTTCATTAAACTCTTCCACATATGCCCAGGATTCTTCACTCAGAGCACTTCAAAGGGCAGCCACAGTCTGACGCCTCCGCAACAAAAGAGAGACATCTTTAAAGGGCAATAAAGGAACATTGATTCACAACAGATTCAGCAACACAGAGAGTGGAAAAGGGAGAGAGAATGATATTAATCTTTAAATAAAAATTAAGTACAAATGTTGTGTCAGTTGACTCCGTTTTGCTTATTAGCTGCTTTAAAAGCATCTTCTCAAAATGTCTAATGTACGATGCAACACAAGTTCACTACAGACTGCCTGATGTATGAAACTACTACTGGTAAGAACTGACAGATCTTCAAGTCTGACTCTTGTGTTAGGAAATTACTACCTGTAGCAAATCACAGCTTGCATGTTGCAAATTTGGTGAAACGGGCCCCTGGCTTCTATCTCACAATACAACAGTGATGTTGCTACCTCAATCAGAGGAACTGTAGCAAGTCCACAATAAGCAAATCCAACTCACTCCAATTTTGCTAGTTTAACAGAAATAAATGTTCAGTGCGCCAGGTGCCTTGTTCAAAAGGGTTGTATATTGTTGTGGGTATGTTTTGGATGCAACATGCAATAAACAGATCAGAGAGTCATCTCCCATTCCCTTTATAAGCCAGGTGCGCTTGTACCTTGGCGCATATAATGGCGGATGAATGGTGCATTATTAAAATCATCAACTGACTGAATCGCAGACTCATAACAGAGGGGGGGATATGGACAGAAGTGTGAACATGATATAAAAAAACGGTCTCTATGCTTTTCACAAGTTACTTATTTAAATTGATTGTTATTATTCCAGCTCTCATGGATGTGCCGTGTTGTTTATTTATTTTGCATGACAGTTTCTCCTTTTCATTTCTCCCTCAGTTGTTTTCTTATGTCAGCTGTTTGTTGCTGCTGTTCGGCTGGTTGTCTCTTGGTTTTGTTTTTTTGTTTGTTTTTTTCTCCGCCC
>NC_060164.1:22812005-22866138 GCF_021292245.1 Micropterus dolomieu
ACACACACACACACACACACACACACACACACACACACACTAAAGTGCACATACGCAAAGAAATTCCAAAGCATGTAGAGTTGAACCATTTTTATAAATTGTTGAACATTTGCAGAGTGATTTGATCAATCATGTTGCTTACTTGGTAAACACACACACACACACACACACACACAAAAACCTGCTCATCTTCCGCTTCCTAAAATCCACCATCATCATCAGTCTGTCACCTAATTTTTCAGCTTCTCCCTCATTCCATCATCTCTGTCAGGTTTGCTTCACAGAAGCTTTATTGAGACTCCATCTGATGAGGTCACATAACAGAAAACAGGTCTGTGACCTCATCCTCTACTGGTACCCAGCAGGAACTTCAACAACAACCAATGAAGATCTGGCTTCCACCTACTTAAGTTTCCTGTACATTTATTTATGTATTTGCACACAATCAAATGGTAAAAGACCTGCATTCATACAAACGGACTTTAAATTGCCCTTGTGTAAAGCTTTACAAGTAAAAGTGCCTTGCCTATCCCTCCTGATACCTGACAACAGTGCTCTGGTCATTCACTAAAGGTAGCATGCTGCATTGTTGTTCAGCACCTGGTGAAATAATCACACTAATCATTGAGTCACTTATTAAAAAGTCCACAGAACAACCCCTCCCAGTTAAACATGCAAATTCTGGTGTCTCATCATTCATTTGTCTGTCTGTAGTCTTTTTTATATAAAAAAATGACATTGTCTTTTCTAACTCTATACAAAATACAACTATTAGAAACGAAGCAAAGCATGTGAGGTAGTTGTCCCCACAGACTAGAGCCCTCTGCTTCTGTCACATGACATATTATACTCGCTCAGTCAGTTTCATTAAACTGTATATTCCAGTGGTTCTCAAAGTGGGGTCCTTGAGGTATACATACTGTATGTTTATGTCAGTTAGGGGTCCTTGATGTGAAAAGGTTTGAGAACCACTGGCATATTGAACACACCTGTTGAAATATTACAATGTATTTAAGCAACCACTGCTCACCTGACTCTTTTGCTTTGCGATGCCTGCTGCTGCACTACTCACCTGAAACCTATGCTGCAACTGCTACAGCCATTTGCTGTCCTTCATAAGTCCCACCTAAACCCAGTGCATCTACCAGCGGTCTTTAAGTGTCAGTGTGGAAATCATTATTGTCACTCCCCAGTACATGTTATGCTGACCTTCTAGGGAGTGACGAAGAGTCTCAATGCCAAAACTCTGGACTTCTTCTGCACTCTTTACTTAATACTCAGTTCCAAATGGTTTGCGAACTAAGAAGTGAGGAAAAACTAATGTGAAATTGTACATGTGGACCATGCAGTAGTGCAGGCTTGCAAAAGCGTGGGCTCCACTGAGTGTCAACATGAATCTACATCAACCACAAAGGAGCTGTAGAAAGAGGCAGACACATTATTCTAGGATAACTGAGCTTTGACATAACTGAGTTGTGTATTATGGTCATCTTGTGTTTTTAGCACAGTAAAAGCAAATGTACTTCCCTTTGAAACAAAGCAAAAGTAAACACTGTAGCAGCTTGGGTCTGATGCAGTTGTTTTGACCTGTACTGCAGCACCGGTTTTGAGCTCATTCAGTGTCCCTTTAAGGATCCTGGAGTGCAGCAATGTGATGCATCACTCTCTCAAGTTTGAGATATGAGAGACCCCTTGATCTCATACCAAGGGACAATAAAGATTCCCCACTCAGTAAACAAATACAAATATATGATGGACAGCGCTCCATGGTCCTGGAACACTATCCAAGAACAACACGTTCTGGCTCCTGATGGCTTTTAATGAAAAATTAAAAAAAAAACATAGCTTGCCTCAGTCATTTTCATTAAACTCTTCCACATATGCCCAGGATTCTTCACTCAGAGCACTTCAAAGGGCAGCCACAGTCTGACGCCTCCGCAACAAAAGAGAGACATCTTTAAAGGGCAATAAAGGAACATTGATTCACAACAGATTCAGCAACACAGAGAGTGGAAAAGGGAGAGAGAATGATATTAATCTTTAAATAAAAATTAAGTACAAATGTTGTGTCAGTTGACTCCGTTTTGCTTATTAGCTGCTTTAAAAGCATCTTCTCAAAATGTCTAATGTACGATGCAACACAAGTTCACTACAGACTGCCTGATGTATGAAACTACTACTGGTAAGAACTGACAGATCTTCAAGTCTGACTCTTGTGTTAGGAAATTACTACCTGTAGCAAATCACAGCTTGCATGTTGCAAATTTGGTGAAACGGGCCCCTGGCTTCTATCTCACAATACAACAGTGATGTTGCTACCTCAATCAGAGGAACTGTAGCAAGTCCACAATAAGCAAATCCAACTCACTCCAATTTTGCTAGTTTAACAGAAATAAATGTTCAGTGCGCCAGGTGCCTTGTTCAAAAGGGTTGTATATTGTTGTGGGTATGTTTTGGATGCAACATGCAATAAACAGATCAGAGAGTCATCTCCCATTCCCTTTATAAGCCAGGTGCGCTTGTACCTTGGCGCATATAATGGCGGATGAATGGTGCATTATTAAAATCATCAACTGACTGAATCGCAGACTCATAACAGAGGGGGGGATATGGACAGAAGTGTGAACATGATATAAAAAAACGGTCTCTATGCTTTTCACAAGTTACTTATTTAAATTGATTGTTATTATTCCAGCTCTCATGGATGTGCCGTGTTGTTTATTTATTTTGCATGACAGTTTCTCCTTTTCATTTCTCCCTCAGTTGTTTTCTTATGTCAGCTGTTTGTTGCTGCTGTTCGGCTGGTTGTCTCTTGGTTTTGTTTTTTTGTTTGTTTTTTTCTCCGCCCCAAGCCCCCCTCCCCTTTCTCTTGCAGGTTTCGTTGCTTTCTGCAATTGCTGCTTTCCTCTGCTGTTTCCTGTTGTCGCCACCCCTATACCCGTTCTCTAGCAGGTGTTGTCCTTTCTCTGTGGTGTCTGTTTGTACAGTGTTTGTGCCCCCCATTCCCATTTATGCCCCCCTGTCCGGGCCGGTGACAAATCAATACATATATAAATAAATAATAAAACAGACAAAGGCGTATTTTAATACTCTTGTTAAAGAAAAGTAAAATAGTGGTTTATCAGCAATGTATCTGAACTCCACTGCAGACTGGAGTCTGTTAATAGACAGACAGACGCTCCTCTATGAAATGTCTAGATCCTTACTGCGCTGCATTGTTATAATCTATGATGAACCAGTCGTGGATCACATTTCTCTCTCTTCCTGTGGTTTCTTTATTTTGTGTTTTATTGATGTATAAGTGTTTTCTTTAACGATTTACTTTCATGATTAGAGGGGCTGCTGTCAGTCATTTTAAATGTTTCCATGTGCGCAGTAAAATCACAGCAAATATTGTGGTGCATTTCAGCAGCAAAACACACAAAAACTGTTGTTATAAACTTGACATGACAAAGGAAACTTTCCAGAGGAAACAGAATTCAACTTTAACTTCTGAAATAATTTCGACGCTCTGATGGAGCTCAGTATCAATCAAGAGGATGGCTGCTTTACTCAAAACAGTTTCACTGTATGAATGTGGACTGTGTGTGAGACCTTTTGGATGTGTAGAAGAACACAGAACATGAATCAACATTAGATCCTGACCGAGTTGGAAGATTCTAAGAATGAATGAAGTTATGTTGCTGTGCCGCGTGAGTTAATGCGCACAGTGTCTAGCAATGACACATGCGCTGCACTTTGCGCCGCTTTGTGCCAGGTGCAAGATAGGGCCCGAACTGTAGTGCTGTTACATATAGATTAATTATTCATATGCATTTTGCCTTAACTAATATTGTACTCTCTGACTGCATGGTGACAGCTGCAGCATCCCAGTTGAGTAGCTTCATTTTTTTACGTAAGCAAAAGTGACTTCTTCCAAAGGGTCTTGCAGATGTGGTCGTGTCTAGCAGGAATTTGGGGGACAAAATTCGTGTTCTTTCCTACCCTAAATATCTCACATTCAGGCAGCCCCTAAAATTTGGAATATATTATGAGATTATGGTGTATTTACCTTCAACTGGTCATCATTTATGGTAATTGAACTGGACCAATTGATGAATAATGGAATAAGGGGACATCAACTCATGCATATTTTTGATCACAGGGTGACACAGACCATTAATCTGGCACATTATTTTCCAGCTGAACTGGGATAAAGCAATCCACCCATCTGGGCTTCACAGTCTTATTTCCAACCAGTGAAATGTGTCAAAATTAGTGTTAGGAAATTACTACCTGTTGCAAATCACAGCTTGCAAGTTGCAAATTTGGTGAAACATGCCCCTGGGTTCTATCTCACAGTACAACAGTGTGGGTCGGATGAAGTAAAGCCTCTGGAAATGGAAACTGGCCAGTTTAACGTGTCACATTGGCTTTGATAACCGCAGTGAGCGTTCACTTGGCAGCACACCAGTCGGTGTCGGCAGTTGGTCAACAATGACACATAATAGGTTAAGTTTTTTTGTGTGTGTCTGCATGTTTCTGGTTTATGTCCTCTCTTTACCTTGTGATTTTCACCACCATTACCTTCTGTCTTCATTCAATGCATTTGGGGTGTGCTTCATAAGTAGAAGCTGTGTCTAAATTTGGGTACTTCCTTTAGTATACTAACATGCAGTGCACTGCGTACACTATGTACTTATTTGCTCAATGCGCTAATTTTGACAGGGTAGTGTTCTCAAATCAAACACTGCTGTTGTGCACAACTGGAAATGACTATCGCACGATTGTGCAACACCCCCAAAATAACAGCCAGGCATTATCACCCAAAATAAAATGCTCAGAATCAGGTTTATTGCCACGTTTTAATTTACAAGTAATTTGCTTTGGTATTTTGGTGCATAAGTAAGAATTATATAAAATAAAAGCAATAGAAAGCAAGTATTGTAACCGCAACTGTCCACTAATAATAATAATAATAATAATAATAAAGTAACAACAGTCCCCTTTTCATACTATTTCGGTTGTTTATTTATTTGTTTTTTTAAGTTTCACAAGAAAAGAATTTCCGGTACATCATAAGCCAGATGTCTCTTCATTTGATTTAAATTACTCAAAATGTAATAACAAAATGACAGCAGTACGAACATTTAAAACTATCTTACAGCTGTGGTTTCCTCTGACGTTGTGGCTGCAGTGGTCTGTGTGACTGCGGGAGCAGAGGGCTCTGTGAGTGTGATTGGCAGGCCGGCTCGTTAGCTTTGCCTGGCGGCGGTTGTGGAGCTTCTCAACTCCAAAAACGTTTGACCACATTTTCGATTTGCCAACAATTTTCATAAAACTGTCAATATTCGACATCTACACATTTGATTTCTCGCCTCAAGAACTTCTCAGAAGTGAATTTAGTGATGAAATAGTGTACGAAACTTGTAAAAGAACGTTCTGTTGTTCTGTCTCTCTGCTGCTTTCCGCTTCTCTCGTGTTGTTGTTCCTGCCCACTTCCGCTACGTACCTAAAATGGCGGTTGCTGAGGTTGAGAAGTGTCCAGCGATCCACACTCAACTTTACTCACTGTGCACTACATTTTGTCATAGTTCTCAGTGTGAACACACTTATGCCCTCAAAATAGTAAGTGTAAGTATGGAAGTGCATGAATTGAGACACAGCTCAAGTGTATGTAACAATTCGGTTCAAGCTACTTAGCATTCCCATAACATCATTTACATCATTGTGCTCATATAACCAGCAGTTAATTTCACTATTAATTAATCTGTGAATTATTTGATAATTGAATCAACCATTGTCTAGAAATATAGACCGTCTAGAAAATGTCAAAATGTTATTGTTACAATTTCCCAGAGCCAACGGTGACATCTTGAAATTGCTTGTTTTGTTTTACCAACAGTCCAAAACCCAAAGATATTCTGGATAAAAGCAGCGAATTCTCCAATTTGTGAAGCTGAAATCAATGACATTTTACTTGATTAATGACTTGAAGAACTAATCGTTTTATTAGAGAGAGTGACTTTGAGGCAGTTAAACAAGATGGCAGACTGTCTGTACTTAAAGCATATTACCTCTGTCTCTGTAATCTCATTTCACCATCCCTCTGTTCGCCTTCTCTTTTCTCAATCAAGCCACTTTCTCTCTTCCTCTCAATACCTCCATCTCCTGCAACTCTCAGCACTCTCTCCAAATCCAATTATTTGCCTAGAATGACAAAAGACATTCCCCAATCCTTCCACAAAAAAAGAAAATGTCAAATGAAGAAAACACCTGTTCATACAGTATTCTGTCTCAGTCCATCGAAGAAACCTGTCAGCGTGGGCGAGGTGGTGCTGTTCTGCCTGAATCAGTGTGTAACCTGGGAAAAATGTGTATGACTAACCAAGATAAATTATTCACAACAAACTGGATTGTATGTTTTTGCTACGATAGGTCTATGTGTGTGTGTGTACTGATAATGCACAGACCAGACTAACCTGCCTGACACACACACACACACACACACACACACACACACACACACACAACCTACTGAAATATTGAAACGCTCACCCCAGTTGGTAAAGCTGATATATATAGCTCTATAAATCTTGCTATATCTGAGGATTTCTCTGGTGCCACAGAGCAAAGAGTGACTCAGCGAGCTGTGTGTGTGTGTGTGCGTGTGCATGAGAACAGTTGAGTGTGGAGTGTGTTTTTTGTGAGTAAGGTAACCAACTACATTTACACAAACTCTCTACATAAACATTTACACAAATATTCTCTATATATATCAGAGGGAAATATTTTACTGCTTACTCTACATTAAAGAAATAGTTTTGTGAAATACTCTAATTTGCTTTCTTTCCAAGAGTTATATAAGAAGATCAATACCACCAGGGGTCTTGAAGCTAAAGTAAGTCAAACACCTCTAAAGCTCACAAATGAACAGCCTTTACTAGTTTCTGTGGTTTAAAGCAGAAGGTGTCAGCAAAGATTATAGCAAGCGTTCATAGTTTTTACTTTCTAATCCTTCAGTGTAAATGTTCCTATTATTTTAACTTATGTATTGTATGTATCTGTATGTTTTTAATGTGAGACAAACACACGCAGACTGTGAAAACAAATGCCCCTTCACGGACAATATAGAATATCTATTATTGCGAAATAGAATTTACCAAGCGTTGGATTGTTCACCCACTAATAGGGAATGTGAACTGGTTAACAACTGTCAAGGATTAACTATTTCTGCTTTTAGTGGGAGTTAAATGCTGCAACTATTTCTTGGTGCACAATGGCGAAGTGCATTGACTTCTTGGACTCATTGTGAGGTTTCCAGACAAACTGGATAGACGCTGCACAAAAGTACTGGGTGGATGGATATACACATATACAGACTTTCTCTATGTACACAAAATGCCTATTTCTCTCAAATATTTTTCACAAATTACATTTTCTAGTGGCCTTTTATTGTGGCCAGCCTAAGGCACACCTGTGCAACACCCATGCTGTCTGATCAGCATCTTGATATGCCACACCTGTGAGGTGGATGGATTATCTCGGCAAAGGAGAAGTGCTCACTAACACACATTTTGACAGATTTGTGAACAATTTTTGAGAGAAATAGGCCTTTTGTGTACAAGTCTTAGATCTTTGAGTTCACCTCTTGATGAATGGGGGCAAAAACAAAAGTGTTGTGTTTTTAATTATGTTCAGTGTATGTTAAAATACTTAAAAATAAATGGAAGAAAAGCTCATGGCATGGTCAATGACTTCCCAATTTACTATTAAATCACTTTTAACAAGCTACCTGGCAGAAACACTATGCATGGAGACATTGCTCTGGAAATGAACAGACAGCATGCCTCCAGGCATAATGAGCACATTTACTACTTTAAGTACGTTTTGCTTATAATATTACAAACTACGAAGCTATGCACCCGAGCGTGTGTTATGTGTAAAGCACTACGTGCAAATGTGTATTTGTGTGTGCTAATATGTGTAGGCGTGTATATGGGATTCTGTGAGTGTGTGCTTTTGTGGCATGTTCTCGTTTAGAGAGCTGACAGGGTAACATCTGAGGTGTATGCTGACAGGGCGAGGGAGACTGGTATGAAGCGAACCCAGCACAGTGCACTCTGTGTGGGCAGGAGCACAGACGAGCTCAGCCTGTCTCCATCCATCAGTGCTGGAGTCTACTCAGCAAACTGGCACCTCCGCTGATGTACAAGAGGGCTGCCGGATGACTAACGAGCACGCACATGCATGTGCACGCACACAAGCACAAGCATATATACGTATGGAGCAACAGATACACCATATAACCATGCATACTAATACAGTCACATTAATATTAGGAAAAACTGTGCAACAGTAGTTGTGTGTGTGTGTGTTATACCAGTCCTAAACACACACACACACAATTATTAATAATAGGGCTACACAATATATCGTCATTGCAATGTGTCCTTATGTAAAAGTCACATCGCAGAACAATGCAATGTCAAGAAAGTCAAATTAACTCAAACATTTCTTTGCTGTTTGATACAAAAGGAAAAAACTCGTTCAGTTGTCATTTTCCATGACCAAATTACAAGAGAAGTCTGATGGAACATCATTTACTCTAATTTAAGGGTTTTTGGACTGCGAGTGAGTAACAAGCAGGTTCTGCATGTGCAGCAAACCACCAATCACAATATTGTTCTTGATCAGTTTATCAAACATATAAAATAGGCCCCACCACGTTAGTTGTCGACAACAACATGAAAATAAGCGAGGAACAGGAGAAAATCACAGACACTGTGGATTTGGCTGCAGAAAGAAAAGCAACTTATGTAAACCACTCTATTTATTTTTGTTATTTTGTTTAAAAAGTGTTTTCTGCGTTAAAGCTAAATAAAGCATAGAATGCATTTAAAATAAGTGATTTTTTTCCCCCACAAAATCACCCCAATAATTCTAGATGCTTAATTCTTTTCAATTAAAGTCATCTGGTGAAAATTCCTGTATTTTTTCATATCGCAATATATATCACAGAAAAGAAAAATATTGCAATGTCAGTTTTTTCCAATATCGTGCAGGCCTAGTTACTAATGACAACCACAAATACACAAAAATGCACACACACACACACTTATATATAAACACACACTCACATTATTTCTCACAACCACTTGCATTATTTGTTTCGCTCTCATAGACATGTATGTGCTCTAAAAGAAACACAATCTCTTTCGACACACACACACACACACACACCCACCCACACACACAGATTTACAACATACACACTTCCTGTGTGACCTGCTTGAATGTCACAGTATATTTGTCACTGCAGTCCTTCCAATCTCGCACCTTCTCACCAGTGAGCTCTGACTGATGTAGCCGACTGGTTCTCTGATGACACCGCCATCAAAGCGGATCTGATCGTACATGAAATCTCTCTACTCTGACTCAGACTAATTAGCTCCTTTTTTTTAATACACACATTTGCAAATGTACTAAATTCAGGAACATTGACGAGAATATGTAGTGGGTGTGATGAAACCGAATGTTCATGGGGAGCTTTACATAAGCATTCCTGGTGCACTGGAAAGAACTGAGACAGTGATGGTTAAAACTGTAGACAAATACGGTTTAGTATAACTTCAAGAGAAGAAAGGGGATTTTCTGATGATCCACGGTGTGTTGGGAGTGATGCACTGATTCATGCATCAATCATCAGTTTGAATGATAAATTATGCTCCTCCTGCCAAAATGTTCAGCTGAATCTGAAATACTGAATATTGGACTATCCTCGATTGCAACTTACAGTTTTTTTCAATTGCTAACCTGCATTGGTCAAAACTGAAGTCACATTGTCAAAACCCATCACATAGTTAGCGAAACAGAAATGTATATGTGGACCAAACTGTGAATCATTTTTCATTGCTTTCACACAAAATGCATTCAGTGACTACTTTCTCTTTACTACTTCACCACCTGCAAAACTCTATATATTTGCAGCACATTTTTCAAATGCTAACACTTTGTCCAAAACTGTTAAATCACATTCAAAACAGAATGATTGCAAATATCCTGCATTTTTGCAGCAACCAGACTGAAATACATAGAAAATCTCAGCAGAACATTTACGTACATTTTATGTTTACGTCTATGTGCGTAGAGAAATGTGTGTAGTTTTATGAAATTGGTTTTACTGTAAAACCGCAAGCTGAGTGTAAAGCAGGAAATGTGCTTGTATTTTATTATTATTTATTTAATTGGTTCAAGTGGTTGGTGCTTCTATTACAAGTTGTGGTCATTGTGTCTCACGTACCAGTGTTACTGTGTAAACAACTGAGAAAAACTGTATTGCAGCACTGAAATTTCAGGAATCTGTTGGAAACACCCCCTCAGGCTGACGTTCCTGTCTATTGGACCACAAATTCTTATTCACATCACAACAGATATCTTCATCAATTTACCGTAGCACACATTTACAAAAAAAAAAGTTTAACAGACATGTAGAAAAAACTATTTGCACATTACGTGTTCAACCATTTTGCATGTGGTGACTTACGCAATGAACTTATGTCTAGATGTTTTGGGGGTAAGACTTCTTAACAGAGAACCAGTATACTGTAATACATTGTGATCAACATGACAACAGTACAGTAAGCAACTGATAATGTAGGAAACAGCAGACAATTGTACATAATCATTTGCATAAATGTGTCAAAGCATTTGCCATTTGCAATTTCAATCAATTTGGGAAATTGCTTTTACATATGATGTGCACACATGACTAGAGGATGTGCAGGTTGAACAAGTAGAATTTCAATTCTGATCTGAGAAATGTACCAAAGTGACTGAGAACAACTGTATTCTATGTGAAATACTGATTTATATGAGAAATCTGTCACATTTTGAAGATTAAGTTAATCAAATTTACATAATCCTTCGTTTTTTGTAGGTCAGTGTGTTATGACTGACAATGGATGCTTTCTGAGAGAGACTTGTTGCCAGTGTTTTGGTTGAACAAGTTCATTTTGAGAAGTGTTTTGGTGGTTTGAGTGACTTTTGCAGGTGAGATTAATTGTTTGGCCAAGATGCATGTTGGTAATGCAGACTGTGTGAAGAGTTTTGAAAAAGTGGCTTTAGTTTTGACCATTGCAACTTAG
Organism: Micropterus dolomieu; assembly: GCF_021292245.1. Classification (NCBI taxonomy): domain Eukaryota; kingdom Metazoa; phylum Chordata; class Actinopteri; order Centrarchiformes; family Centrarchidae; genus Micropterus; species Micropterus dolomieu. The sequence goes on from NC_060164.1 coordinate 22,823,132, forward strand.
CAAAAGAAAAACTGTAAAAAGACTTACAAAACTGTCCCTGCTTTTAACTGCATTACCACATAATCATATCTAACTCCTTAATATTTGCTTGTACTTTATTTCTGAGGAAGAGAAAAATGTTAATCATGTAAACATCCTGGTGTTGACATAATCTTTACTAAGTGAACTTGTATTTTGTATCTGTCATTGCGTGTTTGCATATCTTGCATACAGAGCTGTCTGTGAAATATTTTTGCCTGGATATGACGACTGTAAGTGCCCTTTTCTTAATTTCAAAATCAGAGTAGACATCCGGATGTTTCCTTTCCTCCAAACTACATGAAATAAACCAACCTTTAAGATTCTGCCTTTTGTGTTTCCAGCACAGAAAATGTTGTCCCTGTTTTCATCTTCACCTCCCCCGTTAATCTTATTTCCATCTCCCTTTCTCCCTTTTACTTATTTACGTATCTTCTCCTGCTTCCTGATCATCAATCCTTCTGTTTTGCCATGGATGATAGTGTGCCAACTAGTGACCTGGGCACACAAATCCACACTGTATCTGTGCTTTCTTACACTCTCCAGTGAAGACATAAAACACACACACTTTAATAGGGTACCCGCTCTGTACCTATTCATACAAACACCGGAACACATCATGACAGTATTTATACACAGATGGGCACACACACATCACTTTTTCTATTCATCCTTTCTAATGGGTCCTTAGCATTTTCCAGCATTTTCCATTGGGTGATAGCCAACATTCTCCCCTCTACCTGGAAGTAACTCTGAACCTAGACACAGAGGCTGTGTTTGAAACTCTTTTATGTGCTCAGGTGTCTCAAATGTTGCCATGTTCTCAGGAAACAAAGTGCAGTTTCTTCAGGATACCTTTGATGTTTTTCAGGTCTGAGTGCATTTTACTTTTTTTTATCAATGCACTTGCAGTTTGAATAATCTCTGGGTGCGACAGACTTTTATATTATTTCAGGTTTCAAAAATCCAATCAGTGTAGTCAAAGTTGTTTGTGTTGTGAGAGACACGTTTTCTCAGGGCAGCAAAAATATACTCCTTCTGTTCCAAGATGAACAACTCACTGATGCCCTCAATCCCTCACCACCACTGAAGGGTCAAACAAAATTGCTACGGCTTAGGGCTGGTCAATATGGCCTATAATTGATCTTGTAGAAACTACACAACAGTAAGACCTTAAACATCTACAGTAGTAAAATGCAATATTTTACTGCACAATGACTACTCTACGTAAATTTTGCTATAAAATTTAATTAGTTTTAAGTTAGTAAGGTTTAGAATGCAGAACCTTTACTTGTACTGAAGTATTTTCAAAGTGAGGTTGGTATTAGTACTTTTGCTTAAGTAATGGACCTTACTACATCTTCCACCTCTGGTTAGCACACCCCCAGCCTAACTGCACCTGTGTGTTACCTGCCGAGTCTTCCCTTTTAAGAAAGGTGGCTTTGTGGGTAACCTGTGTGTGATGGAGTGTGGTGGGAGCTGGAAGCTGCGGTAGAGTAATTGGAGCAATCAGATGACTGATCACATTCTCTCTTGGGATTTTTTTTGCCACAGCAAGGGAATCTGTGACCTATAGCCCCAGAGATGCTTACTAGCTTCACAGTTTTTCCGTTAATCACCCCTCTGCGGTGACCAGCGTACATTAATTTATTTCAGATATATTGAGTATATTCGACATATTGCCCAACCCTACTATGGCTGGTTTGAAAGGGTAGAGCAGCAACACCAAGAGGAAAACAAATTATGTTAATTAGTTAACTTCAGGAGCAGGGCCACGCCTAACACCACACCTCTAATCAGCTGACAAGTATATCTTCACCCAGGCTTATTCAACCGGCCTCCTCTGTCTCTGTTTGCTCGACCCACCCTCCCTTTCCCTTCCCTTCATCCACTCACCCCTTACCCTCTCATCCCTTCATCCCATCATCCCTTCCTATTCAACCTGGTGCACTCTCTCATGTCTCATCTAGGTACCGTCTGGGGGGTCAATAAATCACTCGGGCGAAACTTCTACCAAGAACCCCCACTCTGAGTCTCAGCTGCCCGCTCATCACGCAGCCTCCCAGATCAGCATCTAGATGGCATCCTTTCTCCACCACCATTCCCCTTTACATCCATTTATATATCTGTACATTCAGAACATTCATTAAACCTTTAAACCACATATTGTTGTGGCGTGGTCCTTGCTAGTGAATATCTTATTTATAAAAGTGTCATTCCCTTTAAAGAGCCATCTTTAGCTGAGTTAATGCATCCCAAACCCTGCACAAATCTGTGTGATTAAAGGATAAAACTGGACTGATGTTGATCGTTAGAACAAGGTGTGTATCTGCATTGTAGCAAATTACTAGGATGGGTGGATGCGCTACCTGTCGATATACCAGAACAGCACTGGGATCAATGGCTGACGCACTTAAACCGTGTGTGACTGAATCAATCAATCTCTCTCTCACACGCATTTACGTAACTTCTCACATTCAAAAGCCGACATGTGGATACATACACCCGTGCTGACAGATAGATAGATAGATAGATAGACACAATCTTTACAATTGCACAAAACACAAAAAGTTAAGCAAACAGATGAAAAATTTGGTGAAACATCACTCTCATACACAGATCAACACACACGCACAGAAAGGAATCATCTTCTGAGTATAGAACATAATGCAGACTGTGGCTGGAACCCATTTCAGCAAATGTGATTAGCCCAACACACGCCATCTCATTAAGAGATTGAATCTTAATGCTTCAGAGCACTATTTGGCAAAAAGCAAGCCCGGATTCTTAAAACTGTCTTGATTCATACTGCATCCAATCAGCAAATCAGGTTTCCTATAAAGAGTATACACAGTAGCATACATATGTAGATTACACACACACACACACACACACTATAAGGCTGTTTTTGACACACTTGCACAGCACTGATACACACACACAAGCACACATAGCAGCATCTGTTTCCGCATAACAGCAGCCTAATTAAACAATCAAAGAGAACTTTTCTTTTATAAATGATGTACTTTCTTTGGTTTCTGTGTGTGTGTGTGTGTGTGTGTGTGTGTGTGTGTGTGCATCTCCTACCACGTATGAATGTGTTTGTGTGTAGCCATGTGACTGTGTGAATCTGAGGCAATGTCTACATTTGTATGTATGTGTATTTGTGTATATTTGTTGATATATGAGTATGTTTTCTGGTTTGAGTGTACTGCATCTGTGTGCAATAAAAATGATATATACATTTGTGTGTGCGGGTGGGTTTGCACATTTTTTCAGGTGTGAATATACAGTACAGCATGTGTGCATGTGCATACAAGTAGTTAGTGTAATCTTATGTGTCTACATTTGTGAGTGTGTGTGTGTGTGTGTGTGTACATCTCCAGCACATCCATGTGTCTAATGAATAAGTTTTTTTGCATGTTTGTGTATTTAGTTCTGACTTTGTTTCTGCATATACACATCTGTATGTGCAAATGTGTAATCAACTGTACAAGCATGCATGTGTGTGTTGTCCATTCCCTGCCACCTAGCATTAACATATACCACAGTGAATGATGGGGAGTCACAACTAAAGAAATCTATTCACTTAAATGTCATCTGACACACTGAAACAACAGTAAATTAATACTGAACATGACATTTGCAGTAGCACGATCACTGGAGCAACTAAACCAGAGTCACCGTGGACATTGCAATAGAACGCGGCATTCACTCCATAGCTTTCATTTGCACGATTGATCAAAACTATCCCCATTAGAAGTTATTGCGTGCAAGATGTTACTCACTTTATGCCAATTAAATTTAAACTTCAAAGTTTTGCTACAGCCGCACGTGGAAATTATGTAATGAATCTATTAAGATCAGTGACTTAAGTTTCATGTATGAATTGCCAAAAGGTTTCAAAGGTGTGTTGGTGCGACAGCAACAGCAACAAGTTAATGACTTCAGACAAACTTCACAAATGAGAAAGGATCTTTAAGCTCACTGGCACCAGAAATGATTGTGGCAATTAATGAACCAACAGATGGATGCTACATGAATCTATTAAAAATTAAATTAGAGCTCTGCAAAGCAATAATTTACACATTAACACTGAATAAAATGATTCCTTTAAGGTAAACAACACCCCAGCTCTTTGTAGCAGTTAATTGTTTTCAGCTCAATCAATTAATAAATCAAATGCTCTAGGGTATGTCTAATAGGGTATCCATGGCAGTCACATGACTGTAATAAGTACATTAATAAGCAGTCTAAGTCTAGATCAAGATGGCTGCAACAAAATAAAGTCCAATCACAATGCAGTACATTTACTGTGACTGGAATAATCCAAAAGAAAAAAATCAAACCTCTCCCCGTGTATTAGTTATTGCTTGGGAGTTCAATCTTTTTATGATGTTGCATTTTTCATTAGTGACACTGGATCAGGGATAATTTCTAAACGATTAACTTAAAAATGGTGAATGAAATGGGGAATGGAAGAACTAGTATAAAGTCGACACCATTCAATACATAAATGCTAAACTAAGATAAAATATAAAGCATATGCTATGTGTACAGTAGGCAAACATACATCTATGATTTCCACCTGAGTCCTTAAAAATTATTTTTCCTGTATCAAAGCACAAAAACACAGACTCCTAGTTTCTGTCAATTAGCCCTCCAAGTCAAATTTTTTTCCTAATCTCACTGATGTTTCTTAATCTCACTTACACAGTTTGGGTAAGACTGTGGTTTTGAGCAGATGTAACGACTTAACCCCTGTGACCTCAGCTGTCCCGCTTGAGCAAATAAAACGTCAACATCCGGCTTCACAGCCCCTCCTCTGACAGCTCCACTTCCTCCTTTTCACAGCGCTCCTTGTCCAGCAGGACTGTTGGAACGGAAAGGGATGTGGTGTTTCATCACTCCAAGCATGCTGCAGTTGGTGGGTGTGCTGGTGTATGTGTGTGAAAGAGATACATACGGTATATGCACAGATAGATACATAGACAGTGAGTAAAAACCCCCAAACTTAATCAAGTCACAGCACTGCCTAAACTGTTTGATTGACAGGGAATCACTTGGGCCTGCCGCGCAGAAACACAAACCACAAAAGGATCTTGCAGAGTAAAAGTGTATACCAATAATTATGCAACTATCTCTAAAGATATGATCATAACCAATATAGCAACTGTTGTGGATTAAGTACAGTTTACAGTACATGGGTGTGTCATGTTGATAAGCATACTAAGTTGGGGCACAAAGAACAAATCCTATTACTTTAGTTGGACACACAAACCAGGAACGCTCAGCCTGACTGTTCTCCAAATTGGTTAATTGAAACTGCATGAACAAAAAGGAAACTGGATGTTGTTTTTTATATAAGGAGAGTTTTGCCAGAAATTTTGGCCATGAAGGAGCTATTTTACACCAGAAAAAACAAGCTGAAGGCTGTTTTAAATTTATGAACTGAAAAAGCTTTATAAAGTGTCCCTCCAGGACTTTTCCCAAGACCAACTCACTGTCCAAACTAGTGATGACAGACTCAAAAACATGCATGGGAGTAGCAGTTAATATTGAACTCACCCTTTTCAGTGGACAGCATGCTGACTTTCCGTAAGAGCATCAAATCTTCCAGTGTTGGGTCAAGATTAGGAAGAAATTTGCCTAATATTGTGCTTTGTCTGATTTATTGACTCTAAATGCAGTTTTTGCAACTAGATGTGCAAAATTACATGAGTGTGCATTGTAAATTTTGTAAAGCAACAGGTGATCACATCCTAAACAAATCATATACTGACATAAAGTGATGCAGCTATAAATCAGTCAACTGGTGAATGAAATCAGGCCAGTGAGAGTCACAGCCAGGACTCTTAACCACCAACTTCATCAAAATAAGGAGGGGGAAAGAACAAAATGTGACCCCAGCTGGACCTTATCACCAGTGAACTACAGTATCATCTTAAATCTGTTATATTTTTAAAAGATGTGAGTCGTGTTTTTACTTTATTCTTGCTTAAATAAAACATGAATCATTTAAAATACCTGCTGTCCTTTAAATTCAGCCTTTAAGAGCTGGGAAAACTGTTGCAAAATTGAAAAGAAGGAACAGAAAAAGTGTTTTGTGCTGTATCACTTTGCGAGAATAACTAAAAGTGTAAGTACTCACACAAAAGCGTGGTAGACGAAAGCCCATTCTCTTGGTCTCTCCAACACGTTGTAGAGGTAATTCTGGAGCCGCCGGTAGCGCGCGTTCCTGCGGCCGCTCTGCGCGCTGTAGGTCAGCGGCTTCCCCAGCAGGCTGAGCCGGGCGCCCTGCTTCCTCTCCGATCCCAACGCACCTGCCGTGGCGGGAGACAGGAGACCGTCCCCGACTCCAACCGCGTTATTCATCGTCCTCCGCCCAGACTCCACATCGTTGAGTGCGTAGTCCTGCACCTGGCGTCCCGTTGAAGTCTTCAGCCAGAGCCCGGTGCCGCCGCTCTCGTCGCCGGTGTGATTTCTCGGCATGGCATCACCAGCGTAGTGCGCTGGTAGACCGGCAGACATTCACATGTAGCCAAGTGCTCTTTCGCCTGAGGGTGTTTAGCTACCTTGACTTTCAGTGTACACTAAATAAAACAAAGAAGTGGTTGAAAGAGTTGAATATCTAATCTGCTCTCATTGTGTCATCCCGTGGCTGTTTGAGCAGATTCACAGTCCGGTTTGGACACTTTGGCCATCTGCGCACGGCTGGAGAAGAGTTGGGTTATGAAGGAGTGGATCCATCGAGACATTTGGCGAGGGGGAGGGCTCTCCCATTCTCTCACACTCTCTTTTCTTCCCCAACTCACCCTCACTCGCCGTCCTCTGTCTGTAAACTGTGTGGAGCCTGCCGGTGTTCTGTAGATAGGCCTATGTGCTACCTATCGGGATGTGCTACTTGCTCTGCGCATGTAGGTTAGAGAGAACACCGGTGCTGCCCAAAGCATGGTTCTCTTTTAGGCATCGGACACAAGAACGCGGCACCAGCAAGCATGATCTCTACAGTTGTGGCTCTATCTCTATCTATGGTGATTTGAATAATAAATGTTAATTGAAGAAACGTCAGAAGACACCAGTGCGCCGATGACGCAAGTTTTACGCAGGAGAGGAAATTGCCTGATACCCCAAATCACCCGCGTAATCTACCACCCATTAAACTCTGCTTTAAAACACTCCCAGACATAAAGTCTCTTATTTTGCGTGTGAAGTCGGACTTTAGGAGGGAACTGGACATGAAGTTGCGGGTATCACTGAAAATATCATGAAACGGTTTTCACAAAGTAGGTATAAAACGCCATCAGTAAATTGGTCGACAGCTCTTAGTTCATATTAGAAACAGACTTTACAGTGAACTGCTTCAGCAGCAGTGTCTGTTCGGTCTCAAACTCTCTCGCCCGGAACCGTACACGCTTTCTAAATATGCTGTTAACAGCTGTGTCGCTCTCTTCCTTACTGACCGACCATGTGACCCAGGAGACGCCTACTTTTTTCCGTTCTTTGCAACAACTTATAACTAAATAATCTTACATTGTAACTACGTGTGAATGGCAGCAATGTAATCAGTACCCTCAGTGATGTTATTGTGAAGTTCGGCTCGGTCCTTCTAATGAACACACCGAAGAACTGAATGGTTAAAAACAATGGTCAGTGGCAGTCCTCATCTTAAATACGTTTTTGAAGAGAGGTAAAATTTTTTGGCTATTAACCTTTCCCTTTTTGACTTTATCCATCAGACGCCCTGGATGATGTCAGCAACATGAGGCCATCGCGGACTTTTTTTCTTTAGACATGTGATGTTTTTTTTCCCCCTGTTGTGATCAAAGCTTGACCTCTAGTGGTCAAACAGTGGTATTACATGTTTAGCCCATACGAGGCGGAAAAAAGTCCTCTGCAATTGGTTTGGAAAATCAGAATCAGCTTTAATGTGTGTGCACATACGAGGAATCTGACTCCGGTCTTACATTGCTTTCGTTGTACATACACAGAGCAAAAAGTACATAAACGCAAAAAAAGTTCAACAATAAACAGAAACAGACTACAGGGTATAGTACAAACATACACACACCGTAAACAAAAACAACAACAACAACAACATTTGTAGACAGCATGACAATAGTGTAATGGAGCAGAGTGCAAAGGATGCTGGAATAAATATGTTAATGCAGGTGTTTTTATGTACATAAGGTAGGTGAATGTGATACAGTATATGCATGATATATACTGTATATATAAATAAACAGCTATTCAGATTCTATACCAGAGCAGAGAATTCTGATTTTGAATATCTGGATTCATCATCTTGTGTTGAACTTTTATTTCCTAATTAGGCATTGTCCATCTTGTATATGGACAATATGACTCTACAGGGTTAGATTGGCCAACAGGGCTTTTCTAAAATATTCAGAAACAACATTAACCATTTCATTCATATCGATGGTTTCCTCCCTCCCATGTTACTCGGGATGATCAGATTTATACCGAGGTTAATTAAAATGTTTAATAAAAATTCTGAAGATGCCTTCTTGTTGCCATGCTGTAATTTGTAGATTAAGTTGGCAAACAGCTATTTTCTGTTCCTTTCTAGAAACAAAACTATAACATCAAAATATTTGCTTTCTTGTTAAAACATCTGAAAGTAACTTACTTTTTAGTGAGAGTAACATTTCACTTATAGTAGGCTATAAAAAGTTTTTTTAAGTAGACTGTGGACTAACTTAATATAAAACTATGTTTTTTTATATTGGAAATGTGTGACGTCTAGTTAGACATCTGTTTTGACATCAGATTAGCAAGTCTGTGATGAGTGATGGCAGCTGCTAACATAATTTCATCACAAAGTTGGGTCAAATGGGAGAAAGAAAAAGGGGTTTTCGAAAGAAAGCCAAAAAAGAAAATCCCAACCAACCTCGGACATAGATGTTTAGTTTGATTTGACAGATGGACAATGTTGTGCCACAGCTCCACGCCAACCTGTTCAATGCTGTGCCTGGACCCAGCAGCACCTGAAGGGTTTCCCCTGAGGAGCTGTGACCTTCACCCCAAGCTGGCAAGAAAGAAAGAAAGAAAGATCTGGGGTAAATCACAAGTCTCTTATTTGATATTTTCTTGCTCCTCGATCCTGGCTTGAACCAGAAATTATTTTAGTTCGCCATATTGCATGCCATCCGTAAGCTCTCATTTCTGCTCTGGAGACTCGCCCTTGCATGGTTTCCTTGCGTCTCTCCATGCATCCCTGGTGGTAGAAAGGAAAAGAAGTAAGTGAGGGAAAACATGGATGCACTTAAGATACAGAGATGTACCCCTGAGGAGGGAAAAAGGCCAAGTACTAACATCTGAAAGCAGAAAGAAACCATTCAAAGCACCAAAGCTCAAAGCTCCTGCTGCTAAAAAGAGAAGGTGTGTCATCATCAGGGTCAGAGGAAGAGTGGAGAAGCCAGCCAGTGGATTTCTGGATTCAGTGTGTAATGAATGTGTAAAGAGTAGGCACATGAGTTGTGCACTCCCCTGCTACACTCACAGTACTGTTGCCCAAACTATGACTCCACATGTGCATGGGTTTACACACACATACACATCTGTTATGTTCAAATTGTTTTTAATGGTTGTTTAATTTTTTGGGCTCAAATGCCCAACATGACTTTAATCAAGAATCATCTAATTTATGAATGTATCTGTGTACATTAAAATATATTTATTTACTGCTGAGACCTTAAACAGTTATTTGCTGATGGTGAGAATATTCTAACATCACCAACCCCGTGTCCCCTACAACGTGACCCGGCTATAGTAGTGCATAATGACATGAAGGTTTGTAAGGCTGGTTATAAAGATCCATATGAAGTACCCGAAGAACCACCCACTAAACAAAGAGGTTCTTATATGGCAATGCCTTCTGAAGAACAATTTAAGAACCTTTTTTCTGTGAGTAGAGATGCAGCTCACCATTGGTGGACACTGAATTGAATGCTGCCTGTTGATGCACATTTCATCTAGCTACTCATTTGTATTTTTACACTTCATTCTTACCCTGTTGGCTATATTGTTCTCGTCTGTGTTCAGTTTACACTATTCCAATTTCCATCCCAGTCCTTCAAGGATCAATAAAGCAATCCACAGAGTCTTAATTGGCAGAACTTCAGCACCGCGGACAGCGACAGTGTTTTACAATGGACTGAAATTAAATGAGAAAGCTGAACTAGGAAAGCAAGTAAGGAGGAAGAGAGCGAAGGAGATGGTGGGTGGGGAGAGTTGGACAGAGGGTGGTGGGAGTGAAAGAGAGAGAGAGAGAGAGAGAGAGAGAGCATTGGTTGGGATTAGCCTGTGCTGCAGGCTGGACAGGATTAACGGAGCGCAGTGTGGCGCCATTCCCTGTGCTGTGCGCTCTGCTATGGACTTCTCCGCGCGGCATTTCTCCGTCAGCTTGGATTGATCGACAGCTGAGACCTATAGCCCACACTCCGCAATCCCTCTGATCGTGGTGATATATGGAAATATGGCCGACGTCCCTCAACTCGTCAAAATTGGGATTTCCTTGAAGATGCTTCCCAACAATACCGCAGTGTACTTCAAGTCCGACGGCGCCAGGTTTGGACAGACCCGGACCATCAAGCTGCTGACGGGGTCCAAGTACAAAATTGAGGTGGTCATTAAACCAGGAGCGGTCGAGGCCACGTAGGTAGCCCTTCGATTTTTGTTTCAGGCGTGGATTATCCTGACCTGGTCGTGTGTTAGGTTGTTAAACTGCCAAAAGATCATAATTCACTAGCCTAATGGGCGCTGCAGACGCATTTTCAGTCAACGAGGGAAACGTTACTGGAATAGCCTGTGGAGATGTTCCATGTGGGAAGGCAAACGGACACAGGCCTATAGCCCTTTCCAAATAATGGAGATTTTGTTGTCTGGTTGTGGCATCGCTAATAGACAATCGATAGTCATTGTCCCTTATTAATATTGGGATAGGCTATAGTGACGTCATTGTGACCTACGGGTTTTTTAATTGGACAATTTCAATCTTCCATTTATCTGTAAAAAAATAAAAAATAATGTTGTTGTTTTAGTAAAATATCTTTCCTCTTCAAAGTGAGTGCAGCAGGGTCTTTGTCTGCTTAATCGCCAGAACGTTTGCCCGTAATTTTCCTCTTAATAACTCAGAGAGTAAATACATTCCTTGACAGTTAATGAAAGAATCAAGAATTAGGCTCATTCCTCGCATGCAAGAAGGAAAGCGCAGATTTTAAAGCTGCATTCATCGACTGTAGGATATATGGCCGTTACGTGCATGAAGTGGAAGAAAAAGGAGTTGATTTCCATGCTGCAGGGAAAACACAAAATCGCTTAATAATGGCTTTCTAGTTTTGTTATATTTGCATCACACAAAATATAGTTGCACTGTTGTGTTGTGTATGTTTTTCTGACAAAAAGTCCTTTCTTTGAGCGCTCAACAAGTCCTATTTCCAAGTGTAGCGCTCGAACATAGGACTGTACGAGGAGCACATGAAGGCACCATAAACCCCAATTAGTTGCAAGTCAAATCCACCACAGATTAGGACTCCACGTTTGGGCTTTGTGTCTTGTGATTTGCCTACAATTTATGATTATGTCATGAACGTTGATGTACTTCCATCTACAAATAAGGATTAGTGTAGGATAACTTATGTAAAGAGGCTAAAATAACAAGCACTCCGGTATATAAAAAAAATAGGTCAAACATGCAAAATTTTGTGTTTGGTGCGCAGCTGCAGACCTATTACAGCAAATGATTTGTCAAGATGAAATCCTGACTGGAACACAAAAATGCATCAATGAGTAGGCTATGGAGCTCACAGTTTATCTATAGCAGGATCTATGTTTTTAGTACTTTATTGGATTTTCCATCACAGATAAAATTATTGGGTTTATAATCTGTTACTTAGTGCTTTTAAATTGCATGTGTCATTGTAAAAAAAAAAATCAATACAGCCTGTAGTCTTTATTTTATTAACACGTGGTTATATTTGAGCATGTTTATTGATGAATCCGTTGTGATGTGTACTTATCCACAGGTCAATGAGTGTGGGTGGGGTGACCTTCCCCCTGGAGCAGCAGTCCAAAGACCCACAGTCAGTGGTCTATACTGGGCAGTATGACACAGAAGGGGTGGCACACACCAAGAGTGGAGAGAGGCAACCAGTTCAAATCAACATACAGGTATGATATACTGTACACTGGGCAGGAAATTAACTTTAATCTGGAGGCAGGAGAAGTCCAATATTCAAAAATCATTTAATAGCCAGGAAGTGTTCAGGATCTGGTCTAATTGGTAGGGGAAACTGCAGGCAACATCCGACCTTGTTTGTTGATATATGGAACTTGCTTGTTTTCTGGCTCTTATTCTCAACTTGGATTTATTCACTCTATTTGACTTTTGTTTCACTTATATCAATGCCGGCATTAAAGATAATACTGATTGGTTACTCTGGCTAAAACTACATAATCTAAACAATGACACAATAGACATTTAATCTTTTCTATGACAGCATAATGTTGGGAACATCAGCGTACCAAAGATGTATTTGAATTGAGCTTGCCTGTAACGTCACATTTTAAATTCTCAGTTCCACTGATTTCCACACAGTTAAAGATTGTTAAAGGATCCCAACGAGTGACTCCCAGTGACACCCAGAAGTCTCGCTCAAGGACCATTCTTGCTCTGAAATCTAACGAGAGGCGAGTTGTTGCAGGGAACCCCTGCGAAAATGAGGGAGAGGAGTTTGATGTGTACACAGAGGAACTGCTGTCAAGACTTTATTTCCTAACGTTGCTCCAGAACAACAAACTCCCCTCTCCAGCTCTGACTCTCACGTTTCCACCATCGTCTTCCTGCAACAACTTGCCTCTCACAAGATTTCAGAGCGAGAATTGTCCTTAAGTGAGACTTTACTTTAACAATTTCCTGTTAAAAACAAAGTGTCACTGGGAGTCACTTATAGGGATCCTTTCCATGATGTTATTAGACACCTCGTATAACAGCCTGTCAGTGGCAAAAAGAAGCACTTTTTGTGGACGTAATTTTGATGGGCACAACTGGTGCGTAGGAATAAGTCTGGTCTATATTTTCCTTCTTCAACAATGGTCCCTTGGTATTGAACTCGATCTGTTCAGCAGATCCCTTTCTGTCTTCTGAAATTGCTTGAAGACCTAGCTCACCTAATACGCTCAGTCTTTCACTGTCACTAGCATAATCCATCACTAGCTCTTCTCAAAAACACCAAGTCAGTTGTCAGGCACCTACAGTATGTGTCACTTCCCTTATTCTTGACACCTTGGACAAAAGTATCAGCCAAACAAGAAAATGTATATGTCACAAATCCAATGAAAAGACCAGAACCAACAATTAATTGGTCCTATAGCACATATTTGTGAAGCAAAATGCAAATATAGCTTATTACTCTGTGCCATAGAGCTCCAGTTGTCCAAAAACAATTAAAAACTTTGCCTGTGACACTGTGACTGAAAGTAATCCCCAACAAATACACAATTTACTCTGGTTTTAGAAGTGTCAAGCTGAAAGTATTTGATCAATTCAAGATCTTCAGTAGGAACAAATGGACCATAGACATTGGGAAAGTCAGAAGGTTTTGAGAGACTGACTTGGTTTGGGCTTTTTTATGGGATTTGTTGACAATAAAAAAAGTACTGAATATATTCAGTCTTATAATTTATTCACATAGTGATAATTTTCCAAGTGCTACTCTACAACTGTGTCTCATCGTGTTCCTTTAATCCTCGATTAAAGGTGGAATAGCAGTCTAACCAGATGTGTTTATGTTGCCATGGTTATGTTTCTGCTGAAGTAGATGCCAGCCCCAAGAGTTTCCATGGTTATAGATTTAGGGTGTGATCCAGGTACCCATGGATGATGATAGCTACCTGGATCACGTGATCTCTCAGGTGTTGAAGCTTGTCATTAATGTAATATAATTAAGGCTGCAAATAAGGATTATTTTTATTATCAAAAAATCTACTGATTGTTTTCTCGATGAATTGTTTGGTCTATAAAATCTAATTACCTAGAGCTTCAAAAGTCTTGCTTTGTGTGAACAAATGTCCAAACCCCAAGATATTTAGTTCACTATCATAGAGCAGAATATTTGCCTTCTTTGGCCTGAAAGATTAGTCAAACCCATAAATTCTACCAACATGAGATGTCCATTGTCTTTTGGTTCTAACTTCACCCACAAAATTAGTTATTGCTGTTTGGTGGGCAATACAGCAATACACAGAAGCAGCTGTTGTAGTTCCCTGTGTGGCTATGAAATCACTGCCATCTGACATAAATGTTCAAGTTTAAACTAACATTTTTACCTTCTTTTTTGAATCCCTAACCCTACGGAGAATGAAAGCATAATGACACATTCAAACACAAAGTTACAATTGTTATACAGCCTATTGACATAACATTTTTACAAATATAATTGAATCTGGTTTGACATGCATGTGGCTGTGTGTATCCTACCCATCTGTCCAGTCCACACCCCGGGGGCCTCTGGGATGAAAGGGTGTGTGTTTGCGCGTTTATGTGTGCATGTATCCATCTGTCCAGTCAGTATGCTTCCTGTTCATTTCACCTTCACATTATTTTACACAGGATAATATAATGTGAGTCTCTGTGTCTACATGCGTATGGTTGTGTGTGAGTGCGTGTTCCCATCTGTCTGCTCTGTATGTTCAGTCATCACTTTATCAAATTAGGCCACTCAAAGATGCTGAAAACTGTTTGTGTATGTACTCATCTGTACATGTGTTTCCCCTTCAGTTCACAGAGGCGGGGATGTTTGAAACGGTGTGGCAGGTGAAGTACTACAACTACAACAAGAGGGACCACTGCCAGTGGGGAAACAGCTTCAACAGCATTGAATACGAATGCAAACCCAACGACACTCGTACACTCATGTGGGTCAACAAGGAGATGTTTGTTTGATGCAGGAACAGCTTGACATATTTACTCTGCAAAAACACAAGGTGTGACGTTTCTGATTGTCAGTATGTCATATTGAAATTAACATTTGCTATCTCTTCCTTTTGCTAAAAGGATGTGTTTATCCTCCCTTCCCATATCTACTTTCAATCCATTCCACTTTGGCTTTATTGTAGTCTTTAACTCTCAACTACCAATATCAGAAAAAGGGTTCAGGGATCAGGTTAACTGCCAAATCAGATCATATGGCAGAACATATATAATGCTGTGATGTTGCCAGTTTTGTTTACAGTGGTTTTACAGTTTTGATTTTGTATGGTGCTTCTACAAATTTGTCAAAATGAATAAGGCACCTTTTATTGAGGTTAAATTAAAACATGTAGCACTTCTCAACAACCTACGTGAAAATCAGTTTTAGTTATGTTTTGAAAGACTGAGATAAAATGACGTTTTGAGATAAATATTTTTTCATATGCAGTTCAGTTGTGGCATCTGGTAACCCTCAAGGTTGTTCAGACTTATGTGTATGAATACTACTGTATGTGTGTGAGTGCTTGTGTGCCTATGTGTTTAGTGACAGTATGTGTATGTGTGTGTGTGTTTTACAAACTGTGACAGATTTAACAGATGTGTTTATTTGTGTTTATGTACTGTACTTTAGAGCTATGAAGAGTTTCATTCAACATTTCTAGAAAGTCATGTCATGTCAAATGTCAGAAAACCGTTGCTGGCATGAAACTTAAGTATAATAAGTCATGTTAACATTCACCAAAATGTTATTACCTTGTAGAATAGAACATTTCCCCCTTGACCAAGTCCAGTGTCCTTGCATTAGTGACCTTTTGATTTCCATAGGCAGAATTTGAATTAATTAAAAAAAGGGCCCATAGTATTTTGGAATGAACACTCTGTGTAGCTGTGTGTATGTGTATTATTATGTAGTATGATTTTGCACAGTATACTGCAGTAAATACAGTATAATGCATTAATGGAAGAATTTTGTGTTTGGGTGAAGTTGTGCCCCTATTTACAATGTGTTTGTTGTCTCTACCTCTTCCGAAGGACTTAGCCATGAAGATTTGTGTTTATTCAAGAGAAATAATGTATTTGGAATATTCAGAACATAAACTGAGATATCTTTAAATATTTTTTCTATTTCTTGTGGTAAATTGTGATATTTAAAAAAAATAGTATTTTTGTACAGTGAACTGTTTGACATATTTTCATATTGTGTGTATTTTGGTAGAAATAACTATAAAACATTTTTACTGAAACATTGAATTGACCTATGCAAAACATCAGAGAAACAAAATAATAATGGAAAGGTGCAATATTGTGGTGAAATTTACTTATCATTGTGATCTTTTTGTGAAGATGTTGTTTGTTTCTACTGTAATTAATAGTAAAATGAAACCAATTTTTGTGTGGCAAATGCATTTCATTAATTTATTCTAAACTTAATTTAAACCATTAACTACATTAGAATTATTGTTTTGACATCTCAAGCAACTACTGCAGAAAAATCACTGTTACAAAGTAAACTACATAAGTGAATCATATCAAGTTCATAATCACAGTATACGGGAGCTTTTAGAGTTCTGATAATCAAAATTTCTACGAGTTTTCGGGGCAACAGAGGGAAACAGCAATAAAAAGATGTCATCCTGAACTGTTGGTGCATCACAAACACTGCAGAAAAATGTGAAATGTTAAGGGACAAGTCCCAGAAAGCATAGTGATATAGGTTACACACTGACAAACCACTATGGAACTATGTGCTGAAATGTGTAAGATAGGTAAGTCACCTGCAAACTGAAAATGATTCCCTGACAGGGTTTGCTGTGCACCGGCTCTTCTGTACCTCTAAAGCCACTTAAAATCTCACTATGGTTTACAACGCTTAGCATGGACTTAGTGCTTGTCCATAAGGCAAAGTCTGTACTATTGATGAACAGACTTAGTGCCATAGGGATTACATAACATGAAGTTCATCTGCTAGTTGTGTTCAGTGAGGTTCGGGGTGCACGCACAGCTCATACATTTGGGAAAAGGCGACTTCCTGCAGTACAGCCATGCTGCCAGCGGGGGGAGCACAAGCACAAACCTATTCAGGAGGTAAAAATATAAATAAATAAATATAACCTGCTGTTCCCGGGTGTACAGCACGTCTGCCCCCCCCCCCCCCCCTCTCTCTCTCTCTCTCCCCTCCCCTCCGCCACCGCCTGCTTGTCAAACCGAGCCTCCTCCCCCGCTTGCTGTCCCCTCCCAGCGGGTCTCCCTCCCTTCGCCTCTGCAGTGCAATCCTCGGTAAAGGAGCGAAAGGAGAGAGACGGATAAAAGAGTCTGGAGCTGGGTGTAGAGCCAGGAGGAGACCTCAGAGAGCACCACAACCATATATTTTTTTGTATTTTTCGCCAGAACTCGGCGGCCTACCGACTCCCCCCTGTTGTACGCCTTTTCCGCTCACTTCGCCTGGATTTCATCATCCGACCTGCAAGATGGTAAGCAGCAAAGCTCCCACTTTCACCTTCCACCGGCTGGTAAACACATCAGTGGGCAGGCCTGCGCTTTAATGTGTCGAAAAATGTGGCGTTTTGACAGGTTGCTTTTCTTGGTGAGCGCTTTGCCTTGAGTTAACAGTCGACAACGCGGAGCTCCGGCGAGAAGGAAACGCTTTCCTCGCCCACTTTTGGCTCCCTGTCGCGCCCTCTGTGTAATATCCCGGGGCTGACAGTAGCCTGAAGCTTGTGGCCCAGATGTATCTTATCCCTTCTTGGCATAGCCTACACTCTTATTAGCAACGAGGCCCAGAATAGTTTTCGTGACAAATATACACGCTTAAGAGGCCTAAGTTTGCGACTAATTGTGGCACATTTTACACACCAGGCAGGGAACTGAAACGTTTCAAGTTACGCTTTTGCCCTATGCGCTCTGCATTAAACGTTTAACGACATTTATCTCAGTGTGTTTTCTAGATGGCATGGCGGTGTGTTGATAGTTGCAACACTGTTTCATTTGAGCCTAAGCTTTAATGCATAGGTCCAGGCTACATTTGTATATTTACAGCGGTTGTAAAGGAGGCTGCCATAGCATGCCACTGAATTGGCTCATGCTGTCCTAATTAATTGGTGTGTGTATAATATATATATATATATATATATCGGTGTGTGAGGGTGAGTTGCCTAGAAACCATATATGTAGTGACCAATAGGAGTGGACCTGACCGGGGGATCCATCCAACCACAGATCGAGAACACCTCCACAGATCAATTATCTGATCAGTAGTTGATGTCCTGACAGCAGTATTGGCAGTAGTATCCATTTGTTCACCAGCAATCCGTTTAGAATCTTTTTTTCTGGACAGGAAGAAAATTATATAAGTTTATTTGTGGTGAAATCAGTATTGCTTTATCATATCTAGTAGATTCAAATATCTTTAAGTATTGACAGGAGCCAGTGAGATGTCATTAAGTGTACAAACTAGAGCTAGGCCGATATATTGGCGGGCAGATATATAGGCTGATATCAATTTATTGGAGATGTATCGTTATCAGTGTATATACAGTATATGGGCAAAAGTACTGGGACACCTACACATTACTTTTATAACATCCCATTCTAAATCCATAGGCATTAATATGGAGTTGGTCCCCTCTTTGCAGCTATAAAAGCGTCCACTCTTTTAGGCTTTCTACAAGATTTTAGAGTTTGTCTGAGAATTTTTGCCCGTTTAGCCAGAAGAGCATTTGTAAGGTCAGACACAGATGTGGGACACAAGGGCCTGTCAAGTTCTTCCATACCAAACTGGGAAAACCATTTCTTTATGGAACTGGCTTTGTGTACGGGGGCATTGGCATACTGAAAGAGGAAAAGGCCAAACACAAACAGTTAGAAGAACTGTTGTCTAAAATTGTATTTTGTTGCTTCTAGATTTCCCTTTAGAAAGACCATACCATGAAAAAACAGCCCTTGACAAAAGTATTGGGACAGTGTCCCGCTACTTTTGTCTATATAATGTATCAGCCGATAATTAACAAGAAATGTGAAATATATGTTTTGAGGTAATTGTCCACCAGAGTTTGCCAGTAGTGTCAAGTTTCTATTTTATCTGTAAAGTGTTTTGCTTAGTACATTATGTTGGTCACAATTCTTGAGCCTATAACCAATCAAATCATTATTGGATCTTTTTTTAAGTTCTCAAACACTAATATAGATATCGACATCAAAGATCCGGTATTTGTCAGGCTGTAGTGTAAGCACACTTGTAGACATACTAATCTATTAGAACAGTTGGTTTTTACACTCACATTTCAGCCCACGACGTGTGAGCTCACCTGGGGAATGTTTATAGAAACAGGTTTACTGAGTCATGTGGACACATTTGCTGAGTAAAACTTAAAATCTGGAGTGTTGATTGGTGCAAAAGATTACTTCTGCAAAACCAGATTTACATTCAAAGAGATGCATAAACCACACACAAAGGCCAGGGATAGCATCCTTTATCCATGACACAGCATCAAAATAAACAATAGTAACCGTGGCTTTTGACTTTCCTTTACAAAATGCATTAACCAGAGGCAGATAAAAATGCTCGGATGCAGTCTCAGCTCTCTGCCAGAGGATAGAAACTCAGGGCTTAAATGTCATACAACTTATGGCCTGTCAAAATGTATTTTTCTCAGCTGCAGGGGGAGGTTGGTGGCAGGGACACGCAGTTGCTTAAGCATGTAGTGGAATCGTCTGATTCTAAGGGGACCATATGCTGCCTAGCAATCAAGCGCCACCCACATAAGGATTGAGCTGTAGCTAATGTAAAAGAGATAAAAGCCACAGCGAACCACCAGCAGAAGTGATGATCAACACTACGTGATCCACGCTGCACTTCCAACCAGCCCACTCAATCTGGATTTATTCTCCTCACCGGCTATTGCATCTCTGCAGTGCTCGGCTTGCACCGGAGCCAGCAGTCACCGGCACAGTCCAAACTCTTGTCATTAAACATAATTTTTTTGTCTGGTATGTCAGTCTCTGTGCCCAGTGAATAGAAAAGTTTAAAGTAACACTCAAATGGCATGTCGAGGGTAGCTTGCCTCTGTTATTAGTTGTTGAAACAGGATGTTTAGGGGACGTAAACCATGAGAGAGTGTTCAGTAGCGCTCAAAAGTTGAAAAGTTGAAAATGGATGTACTGACACTGATGTTGGAGAAAGTGAAGGAAGGTTTAAAAAGCTGTTTTGAGTATTGTGTTGGTTCCAGTTTTATTACATTTTTCACCTACTACGTTTGGGCAATAGGATAAATACAACACCTGTTGCCGAGAATCAGAATCTATGGCTGATTGAGGATTAGGCTGATTTAAATTACCAAAGTAAGTGTCTTTCTATTTCTGCCTCATCAACATTCAAGGCATCAAATGTGCTGTTGCATATACTTAACCTTTAAAAACACATGTTGCACACTGTCAGTGGTACCAATGGAACCAACATTATGGGGCTTCATTCACTGATAGCCCTTATCTGCAGTGTGTTACGCAGCGAACCAAAGTATTAGAGTATGGAGAATTGATGTACTGGTTGAAGGGGTGACTGTGGCCAGTGGGAAGAACCAAGCCCCAATGCCTACCACCAAGTAACCGCCAAATATTCACACATTTCCAGAAATTTAAAATAATGTCATTTTTATATTAACATATGATGAAAAAGTAACAGTTGAAAATAGTTTTCAAAATAATTTTTCTATTGTTGCATCCCTAATTTGATCTGTTGTAGAGGCTGCTGTTTTAACACATTCACCACAGCTGCAACATTTTGCATGAACGCCCACATAGCAATAGTGAGGTTGTGTTAGTGTCTGTAGAAATAATAGTGCTGAAACGAAAAGTCGGTCAATTAGTTAAAAGGCTTTTGTTTAATTAACCGATCATTAAAGTTAGTCATCAAGTAACAATTCCAAACATAGAGATTTGTTGCTTTTATTTGTAAGTTGAGTTATTGTGAATTGATTATCTTTGGGGTTTTGACAGAATAAGCAAATTGAAGACGTAATTTTGTTTTGTTTTCTTTGTTTTATTTTTTGCATTTTAATACATTAATCATAAATATAGAAAAAATCATTTACAACCTTAAATGATAAACACAATTGATTGTTGGTTGACCTGTGCTTTCTGGTAGCACTGTCATCATTGTGCTCTCTTTGCCTGGACCTTCGTATGCCATGATTTTAGGAAATGTGTCGCTGCCCCAGTGACACCAAGATGAATTCCTGTCTTGGCGAACAATCTGGTCTTGAGCTGCTAAGTAACGATGATAATAGATATTAGACTTATGTTCTTTGCAATTGGTAAATAAACCACTAGGTTAATGCTTAAGAAGATTTGGGCATTGTTAGTTTAAATAGCGTTATGAGGCCTCCAAAACCCTTTTATAATTAAGCCCAAGTCAGGGATAGAAATGGCTGAGAGGATTAGCCCTGCCAGGGTTTCTTCAGGCAGCTAAGAGTTTGGTAATTATTTTCATATTTGCACTTGACTCCTAAATCTGGCAGATCCCTGACACACACACACATATCCACACAGAAATCCACACACATCAACATAGAAGCAAGCGAGCATGCAAACAAACCTAGCCAGGCAATATTACAAAACTACAGGTTAGCGGTGATGCTTCAAACAAAAGGAGAATAACTGAATGTCTGTGCAACACAGACAGATGTAAACTTACAGCAGCTCACATGCACATTTCCTCCATGGCACCTTGTCTATGTAATATGGTAGCAGGTTATTAATGATATTGAGCTAGCTGGTTATTGGCCTGTACAGAGTTGGGCTGAAAAATGGAGGGGTGAGCTCTATTTAAAGACCCATCTGAAAGCTCAGCTCAGCTCTGCACTCTGCTACGACTCTGGAGGGTTGAGTATGTTTATCATGAAGCTCGGCTATATGGCAAGCTTGATACTTGAAGACACATTTGTGTGGAGGAGGGGAGTGTGATCCCTGAACTAATCAAGTCAGTAAGCAAAGCAGTGAGAAAACGCACAGCAAATGAACTGTCTTGAACGCATGCGCAACACATTTTTTCTCCTCAAAAAGAATCTGTCAGTAACATCATGCATTGTGTGGGAAAAGTAGTTTAAATGTGCCAAGCTAGACACACTTGTGTTGTCATTTATTCACCATGTACACACACACACACACACACACACACACACACACACACACACACACACACACACAGAAGTTTAAAAAAGAGAGAGGCTGCAAATTAGAGTAGCTGGAAGAAGAAAATATTCAGTATTTTTCCTTTAAATGTTTTAGTCAGTTGAATAATCAATTAGTTGTCTCAACACTACTGTACATACTTCTGAGGTTTCCTGTAGTAATTGCCTGCTGCTGTGATTTCGGTGTTACTTTGTATATTGAATGACCAAATGAAGGACTGCTGCAGCATCCAGCAGCTTTTTGAACATTATCTGCCCACCTTGCTCTCTACCTTGCAGCTGGATGAGGCCATTTGTCTGAAGAGGCCTATAAAGTGCATAATATTTAAAGAAAGATATTGACTTGCATACAATCATAAGACAACAGCATTGCCTCTTGACACCCTCAGCTGTGTTTGTTCAGACTTTGACTTGAATACACAGATTTGTTTTAATAGTCAGTATAGTATGATAAACATACATATTTGACTTGTTGGCATTGGTACAGAGGCATTTTGGAAACAAACAGTACATTTCAAAATGCCCTATTACAGTGAGAACAGTGCACAATGATTTTTGAGGCTGATGCTGAAGTTTGGCCTCATGATGAAATCAGGTTTCCAGTTCGTCTGTTAATCCATCCATCGTGGTGTGTGGTGCACAATATCTCAGCCACCACAGACGGGAATTCAGGGAATCATGCACGCCTCTGCTGTGTTCTTGCATTCTCTACACGATGCTAATTGGCCTAGTGCAGACACAGCAGCTTTCATTAATTTTAAAAATGTATGCAAGTCATTGCTCCATTCCAGCATGTTCTTGGTAGCACAGACTGTACTCAGAGGGAACTACAGTCATTAAAAGTGATTAATTACAGTGATTCTACATTAGGTGCAATATCTTGAGTGCTGTTAGATTCTGATGCAGTTTCTTTTGGTGTTCTTAGCAGCAGTGGGAAAATTCATGTTACTTTATTCCGATATTTATCTGTAAAATGCGTGAGTGAAGTGTGCCTAAAGCTGATGATACACAGAGAAACTTTTAGAGCAATGGTGCTGGACAATGTTGCCGTCAATGGTAACGAATAAAGCTTCCCCCATGACTCCGCCACCCTCCCCGCACCACCGCTATCCATTCAAAACATAGTCGGACTTGCAACCAGCAACATTGCCCAGCAACATTGCTCAAAAAGTTGCCCTGTGTATCATCAGCTTAAAAGTAAGCAAGTAGTTTATGAAAAGGTTGCTTCAAAATCAACACATTTGGACAGGAATGTGACTGAGAGGCGATGGCTGCTATTTCACGCCACTGCACACGCCACTCCCTTGACTAATGCACTAAAGCCCCGAACTGCAAATAAGGCAGCCTCCACATGTATGTTTGTGTAACTGTGTGAGAGAGGAGATGGGACCTGTTTATGGAGTGTGGAACCTCCATTATCTCAGTACTGAAGATGACTGTATAATAGGTTGGGTGTGACTTTTAGACATACTAAACAGATTACTTTTTTAATGTCTGTATAGTTATGAAAACTGAAGCTATTCCAAAAGTATTGTTTGAATTGAATAACTTTTATTGCAGATCAGAACTGCAATAAAAGTACTGCCTTTTCACTGACTACTAACCGGAGAGTAGTTTTCTGTCATTTGATTTAGCTTTCTTCAGAGTCAGAGCAGTATACTGCCTGCCAAAGATGTCTCAGAAAAGCTCTCCCAAGTCTGCAGGCCCATGTACTGTACTCCCCAGCCTTTCATGTTATGACTGGGTTCTGCAGGTTTATTATTAGAAGCGTTTTTGGGCTGGCTGCAATGATGCCAGACTCTTCATTATGCAAAATGTGTTTTGTGTGCTAAAGCCTAATTGATTCTGAATGAAGCATGCATTATTGATGAGGCAACCGGAGTCTCTTTCTCTTTTTCTCTTTCATGCCTCTATTCCTCTCTGTGTATGCAAGAAGCCTTTTTCCCTTTTTTCACCTCCTGTTTTCTGTATTTTTGTGATTACCCCGTCTGATATACTCCATTAGCATCAATGTAAAGGGGCATCTCAACAAGAAATGAAGTGGTTTGTTACATAAGACATGATGAGAGTTACTCTAGACAACTTGTTAGCCACATCAGTGACCTAAAGCAGGCCTTAGTTAGTAAACCTGTAATCCTCAACAACAAATCTGCTTTGCTGTAAGGCTCTTCACCTCCAGGGACCCTACAGCTAGCAAGTTATTGACAGCGGACGACAGGGACAGTACGCACACCCAACACTGATTTACCCACAATTTTGTTTTGATTTTTTTTCCCCCCACATTTCATCCACCAATAAGGTAAAATAAACTTGTGGTTAAAAGTTGATGCACAAAGAGATGTTTACCTCTACGTCCTCTTGTTATTCTATTTTGACTCATCTCTTCTTATCTGCCAAATCTGTTGCTAAGCAGTTGATTTCTTTTTGGATGTAAATCGATAAATTTCGGTACATTTTCCTTAAAAGCGACTGTGATAATGGGTGCATTCTACCTGTTCTTTTGAGAAAGTACATTTTCATGAGTAACAACATGCAGTGCTTTCTTTGTCCATATTAGTTGTTAGTTATTGTGATTGGTTTATTTGAGTGTCATTTGACTCGTCGCATGATTAGCTTATGATGAGTTTTGCCAATAGTGACAAATGGACAAATCCTTCATACCACTGCCCACTGACTTGTCAACTAGAGAAAAATGCACTTTCATTCCCCTCAACACTCCCCAGTTATGTCCACTCTGCAGTAGCATGTCCTAGTCTTACAATGGACACAGACATGTTTTGCCATTTGGCATCTGTTTCATCAGGTCAGACTTTATAAACTTTATAACAAATTCTGTTATCGTTGTCATATTGCAGTGCCAGAGCTGCATGTATGTTTTTTTTGTATTGGTTGACATACACAGTGGTAATGAAACCTCACTAACTGACTGTTTGAAGCTGTGCCTGCACATTATTTGTTTGTTCAACCTGTTTGTTTTTGCTGTGTGAAACACTTTCATTAAAGTTTTGAACTCTTTTTGGACAACTGCAACAAGACAGGCGTCTCAGGTCTACTTTAAGGCAATTTCTGCTGCTGTGCACATGTGGTGAGCTTTGACACATGAAACCAAAACACCAAAATAAAGGCGTGAACAACAACATTTGTCTAATGAAGCATGGTGAGAGTGCATTGAGAGCCTGTCCCTGGACTGGAGGACACAGGCCCAGTGCTTGAATCCAAATTCCTGGTGGTTTGTCCTTTAGCAAGTCACTGTATCTCTACAGCTCTTGCAGTGCTGCTCTGTAACGGAGTGAGCTCTGTGCAGCAGAGCAAACAAAAGGACTTTTCCCTACAGGGATCAATAAAGTATCACATTGTCACTATTACCCTGTGAGCCACACAGGCAATTGGACACCAAACCTCAGTAATGCCACTGTCAGGTTGTTGTTGTTGCATAGAGGAAAACCATGTTAAATGTAAACCACTGATCACTGCACTAGTGTCTGACTCTGCTTGCCCTCCTGGCTAATCCTGTGTCACATCCTTCTCCTCACTGCTCTTAAAATACTTCTCGGAGGTAAGTCGGCTGTTGGACAGTAGCACATCAATAAGCCAGGAGATGACATAACTGACAACTTTTTTTTCAACCAAGTTCAGTGTGTATAGTGTATTTGTATGTCACTGCGAGCAAAAGACAAGGGCAGCACTTTTTACTTGTCATAATGCATTACTAATATTCTTTGGATGCATTTTTTAGTTTTTTTGGGGGGTCTTAAAAACAGCGGGAGAGTTGTTTTTGCTGCATTCAATTTGGCAAGCAAGCCAGTGAAAAGTCAAATGATGTTTTACGTAATTTACCATATCTGGTTTTCGTACAACATACAAATTTGTAAAGAAAAATTGTAATATGAGAATCATTTCAGGCTGCAGTAAAATTCTGCTTGCTGTCAAATGTCAATCGATTTTAGGGTGTGCTGTAGTTAGTTTAGGTTACATTGTGAGAGCATTCTCAGTGCAGTTATTTTGTGCAATGCAAGTTCAAATGCCATGGTTTTTGACTTCCAAAGTTGGATTGAATAGCTCCAACCATATCTGGGATGAGGGTGCCCTTAGTTCAGACTTCAGACCTCTGACTGAAATTCTTTTTTTCTTTATCTTTTTTTTCAAAGCCCCTGTGTGTAGGACCCTATGAAATCCTTATTACAACTCAAGAAAATATTATCTATCAATGAATTTGATGTCTCAAACCACATGTGCATATAGATGTTATAAATGTAGCCCTATGTGCAGTTATTTATGCGCACAATTCACAATTAATGTATTGTTGTAGTACTTGTACTGTGAATTGTCTGCTATTAAATAGGTTATAACTTGATTACTGATAATTTCTTCCTACAGATCTTCTGCAGTACAGCCTTCATAGGCTGCTTGACATAGGGCTGTGCAATAAATTAATAACGATAATTATCGCAATATAATTTTCCTCAATAACAATATAACAAAGGTTCAATATATCGTCAATAAACATTTGATTTAATTCATTTGAATCACGAACATGTTCTGACCATAAAGAACATTTTAAAACCACAACTAACCAACTGATTCCTTCAAAAAGCAAAAATCAGCCTTTTAACTTCATAGAAATAATCATTTGACATTTATCATGATAATTATCGTCATCGAATGGTATGAAATTTTTTATCGTGATAAAATTTTTGGCCATATCGCCCAGCCCATGCTTGACATAGACCTAGCATTAATTCGAACATCGATAGAGAGCAGAGGAGAGAAGTAGGGTGCTTTGAAAAGAAACCAAAACATAGCAGTTTTTCTGTTGGTTTGGCTAAAACGCTCAGGAGATTTTCATATATATATATCTGGTCTAGGCTACTGGATGCTTGTGCCAGCACAGTCTCAGTTTGGTAGTCCTTGATGCAGTTGCAGGACAATTGCTGTCGATTGCTTGCTGGCACAGGGCATCCCTCTCGCCTCCCGCCCCCCCCTCCCATCCCCATCACCCCCACCTGTCTGCAACAGGGATTCCTCACTGGCTCCCATGGGAGTGTTCAGCCTCGCTCTGCCAGCAATCAGACTCACGCTCAGTGGACACTGCAGTGTTGGATGGGATGAGATTGCGGATGTCACTGCTGAACATGAGCCAATCACACACACACACACACACACACACACACACACACACACACACACACACACACACACACACACACACACACACACACACACACACACACACACCACCATGCCTTGTCTTTGGATAGTATGGCTCATTTAAAGTCTTTGCTGTTATGCTGTCAGATTTGATGCCATGTATTGTATCATGATTTGAAAGAGGCAGCACATGTAGATAGGAAACAGCGTTAAGGTGTTGTGAGATTTTTTAAAAATGTTTTATTTAAGTATAGAAAATAGTTGACATTCACCACAATTTCAGCTCATCCTCACCAGAAAACGGCTGTATAGGTTGACTGTGCAAACAGCTTGTTACGACCCATATTTACGTTTATTGTTAGGCCTCGACCTATAGTGGCCACAGTAATTATGACGGGAGAAAGTCAGGTGAGGTAGTATAAAGAGCGAGAAAGTCAGCCCTACAGAGGTGGATGGATGGATGGACGAACCAAACAAACACAGTATTTTCACCAATGAGACTGGCGTTCGTGTCTGATGTGAAACTAAGTCAGCGTGCTAATGGAGCATATTGGAGGGAATGATATGTTGACTATAATCTTTTCCTCAACCCTAACCCAACTGGGACCATTTCACAACGTTAACCACGTGACTTACATCACATACTTAAGATCCGTTATGGTTCAGTGGTCATTTATGTCGTTTTGGGAGTCACTGACAATCAACCTATTCTGTCATTTAGGTGTGAGGACGTGTTGCACATTTATATTTTAATATTTAAACTAAAAGTAATTTGGAGTGTCCATTGAAATATAAAAATACTGATATGCAGTGTCAAATTTCAAAGGTTTGTAGTTGCTTATATTAATTGTAAACCTAACTTAAAGATGAATTGTTGCCTCTATTGAAAGGTGTGTACTTGAAGGACACAGTTGCACACAAACTCTACTTCCACAGAAGCCTCATGTTGAAAGATTTTGCATTTTGATAAAAGCACTCACACACAATCTCAAAGTCTTTAATGCATAACTCAACTTAGGTGTGTTGTCACTATAGTTCTAACAGTGGAACATCCTTGCACATGCCGGCCACACTAGCAAAGATCCGGAGACTTCAAGCAAGAATTTTGCAATACCACATTTTAAATTCAGCACACGTAGTACTAAACATTTTAGCTGAAGTTACAATTAATCACTGATATTATTGAACAGTGTAAAATCTAGGGTCTAGAGTCGAAGCCATTACATTTACAGTCCTAACTGTTTCTGTCAGTTGACACGATGCCCGTAACTACCTGGTAATTAAAAAAACAAAGTTCTATTTTTCCTGTGCTTCTTTGTATCAGGAGGTTTTATATAATCAACAGTTTGTTCAAGTACAGAACATTGCTGAAAGCTCTCTATTGTCCTGTCTTTGAGAAAACGCGTGGTATGAAAATGAATCCATTGATCACCACAGATCACCAGGCCTTATTGTCTGGGGGCTCTCCCAGTAGGTGCCATTGTTATTTTGAAGAACAAGAAAACAACTGTGAGTTCTGTGGAAAATAGCTTAAAAATACTAGTTTGCACTTAAGCAATGTTTAAATTAGTATCAATATATTAAAGAGCTTTATAATTCTTACTATAAGAACCAATTTTAACTAGTAAAAGAGTTGTTTTGTGAATTGTATAGAATATAATTCACATTGTGGAATAAAAGTTTTGTCTTATTTTATTTGGTGAAAGAGATTTATGAATACAAAAAAATCAACATGGAAAACAATTGAAGTATTTACATAATGATGTTCACACGAATGCAAAAGAGACGCTAGTTCAGATACTCTTAGGATTGATATCTTATTGGCAATCTGAGAAGGAACATTTCGAGCAAAACCCAGCTGGAGTCGTTGGCCAACATTTTGTTTCCAAGAGGGTTTGTAATGACTGCCAGTTTATCTTACATAAACTTAATTGATGTAATGGGTCGACTGAGCCTCCAATTGTATTGCACATAATTTGAGGTTGTTCCTGTACAATTGCGATGTCTCCAGTTACAAAATTAGCTTACACCTCCGTTTCTCTCTTTTCTTCAGGGAAATGAAGCCAGTTACCCCCTGGAGATGTGCTCGCATTGTAAGTATTTTGAATCTTTGCTTGCTCCAGTTACACAGTGCTCAGTTATGTTCAAAGAATGAGACCCTCTACATTTCTATCTGGTATAGTTCATCATTTGCATGACACTCATTAAATACATAGCATTTACAATGTGAAACGGAAACATTCTCTTAATTTCCAGATAATGTACTACTATTTCAAGATATATGGCTGTTGATACGTAACATTACATACACAAGGATTGGATCTGGTATCCTTAGAAAGTGCCATGTTCAGTTTAATTGTATTTGCTTACACTCATTTAATACGTTATGTCATGTTTTATTTTGTGTGTGTGATGTGTCTGAAATTGTAAATGTCATCTTGGAATCAAACTCTTCTTATGTTCTTGGTCATGTTTACAAGGTATCTGCCTTGTAGACATCTTTGAGCTCCAGAGCTCTCGGGAGGAGGAGGAGGAGCAGGAGAGCTGAGGATATGACTCACATTTCTTCTTTGTCAGCCTCCTTCACCTTTCCTACCTGATGATACATCAACAGAATGTCTCAGCCTGATGTTGTTGAAAAGTCCTCAGAGATGCAGATTTTATACCGCTCAATTTACGCCGTGAGGTTAAGAAAATGGCTTCACTGCTGCTTGTGTTTAACGAGCACTGAGACGGCAACAGGTCCCTCTGTAGTGTAGGTGTACTTCAGGGACTGTCGCTGTTTGGATTGACCTCCATTGTGTCTCAGAATTAGAGTCACACGTGAATAATTGTTTTGACATCATGGCTTTGAAGTTAGTTGTTGTGAGTTTTTGGTGCTGCAATTAATAAGGTGTTGTAAGAGGCAGATGTGCAGGAAAATGTCTTTATTCTCCAAAATCCATCCATCCATCCATCGTCAACCACTTATCCTGTGTACAGGGTCGCGGGGCTTTATTCTCCAAAATGTTAAGACTAATTATGAGTTATAATCTTGATCTATAAGTGGAGCAGGTAAAGTAAGACAGAGTAATGAAGGAGGACAAAAGCTCTGCAAGGATTTAAGTTTACACCAGAGTCTTAATGACTAAATTTGTTTTTTATGCAGAATACAGGTACAAATATAGATGAATTTCTCAAAAAATTATGGATTTATAATTATAATGCTATTATAAGCATTGAAGCTTAGAGTGACAACTAAAGAGGACTTACTTGCTTTTAAGATCACCCATGTCACACACATCCAAAGACATTTCCAAAATGGCACTTCTTGTTAGGGTGGACAAGCTGTGGCTTGTCCATACTTAGATTGTACTATAGTAACATCATGGGGGACGGGACCTTGGCCTGCCAGGCATTCCAGGCATTCCTCCCCCAGGATTGTGCCACCATGGTGAAGGGAGGTGGATTTGGATGATGCATGACCCAGAACTGAACCCATCAAGGACCTCTGTATTCACTCTGGGATATTTACAGAGTCTCACCATTTCTCTGCCAGTCGGTTTCTCTCTCTCTAGCTGCCTCTCCTTATCCTCCACTGTCTGTTTGGGTTTCTTTCTATCTGCTCTTTGACTGTCCCCCGTCCTGCTTTCTTTTTCTGTATACAGGCTTTAGATGCAAGTACAAATGCAAAAACATCAGATAACTTCTTTTAAAGAGATAAAGACAGACAATATTTCAACAAGATTTAACTTATCCGTCACTAAACTAATTTTTTGAGAGGTTTCTAAACTATAGTTGTAATGTGTACATATCGAATGCATTAATGACATATTAGCATTTAGAAATTTAACTGTAAGACCTATATTTCTCCTAGATTACAGATTTTTTTCAGTTTGGGAATATGTTCGCAATTTCTTCTATCAAACATTCTCCTTTTGTCCTCTGTCTCTTTATTTTATTTGTCTCTGTCGGTCTCTCTTTGGCTTTCTCCCTCTGCCACCCTCCACCAAAAGAGCAGCTGTTCAGCTCATCAAGTGCTTGGACAGGCAGGCATTGGCTGTGAAGAAATTAGCACTGGCCTGCTAGTCACATAGATTTGCTGTTTTGCACCTCAACCTTACCGCCCTCAAAGAGATGTGAAGCCACAAAGCCTAACACCCACTCACCTGTGCCTGCCATCAGACTAAGATCAACAGAAGGAGTTTGTCTCTAAGAATCACCTTGATAAGATGGATTGTGAAGTTATTATTCACTGCTGGAGGATGAATAATTTCAAAAGGACTGTATCATCTTGTCAATGCAGTGTCTCACCCCTGCTAGCTTAACTGAGCTTAGATCGAGCAGAATTTAATGGCCTAATTGTGGGAGCGTGCATAATTAGACACACAAACCACACACACACACACCCATACACACTTTGCTAAAATGCATGGGTGCACCCACTCTTTTTCGCCACTCTGTTCACCCCACACACACACACACACACACACACATACACATACACAACCCCCTCGACGTATCATACTCTGACAAAGAAATGCAGCAGCGAGCCTGAAACCATTGCAGGCCTGTCTGCTGCCGCCCAAAATAAACAGTGGGCGACTCGCTGGAGTTCCTTGTTGCTAGGGGTTTCCCTGAGGGCGGGAGCCAGAGACTCTGTTGGTGGGGTGAGTTGGGGGTTTTCTGATGACAACACGGCTATATATATATACACCCATCAGTGCACTGCCCTGCTTCGTCCTCAGTTTGGTCCATGCAGTTGAGCTGCATTATCAGAGCAGCCAGAGCAATCAGACTAATGCACTGAGGGCTACGGCTCTTCTCTGTAGTACACACTCAGCTATATGGCCTCCCCTTACCAGTGGCTTATATGAGATAAGACTGAAGGAGAGAGGGAGAGTGTTTGCGTGTGTGCGTGTGTGCGTGTGTGTGTGTGTGTGTGTGTGTCTCTTATTAGTCCCAGAAATAAACTGATTTCCAAAGTCTGTTCTATACCCCCCTGATGAAAACAGTAGACAGACAAAGCAGCTTCCAACTGGCTGCTCTGCTTGAAGTTGTATTGTATTGTTGTGTTGAATTTGTACTAAGCACAAATTTTAATAGTGAAATATCTTTCTATGACTTTTCCAGTGGGGTATGATAGTGCTGTGTTTTTTGAACTAAGACAACGGTTTCAAAAATAAGAGTTTGGAGTTCTATAATGAGCATGCTAATTTTATCTCAAATTAAATGACAATCTGTAAAATAACATTTTCTGTCAGATTATTTTTAGGATGAAAATTATTCTGTATTATCAAATTGAATTGTATATATGGTCGAATGTGAAGAGTCATGCTTTCACACTTGTGTTACAAGCTGTAGGGAATTAATGAAAATCACAATATGGCCTGTTGCAATTTTCAAGGCGAAAATAAATATTTTAAATTAAATATTGTCGTGCTGCAAAGATGTCTCGGCCTGCACATCAGTATTTCAATTAAATTATATTTTGTCTTCGTGCTCAAGCTGCAATAACTTTTATTAAAGATGTTACAAAACAGTTTTCTCACGCTAATCAGTACAAAACTGATTGGGGAGTTCCTCTTCAATAATAATCTGTGGCTTTTTTATCAGTCTATAGCACACTGTTGTCTTCTGATATGTTCCCTACGCCACTATACTAATTGGCACATTATCATATGTCAAACTCGTGTAATTACTGCGCTGTGCATGTAACCTTCTCGTGTTTACCCACCCTCACACCTTGTTTGTGGAGCTATATACAGCAGGGTCTAGGCTGTAATTATCAGTAACAGGCCAACTGAATTTTGCTCTGTATATCACTCCCTCCCTGCTTGTCTCAGTTCACGTTTGCTGTGTTAATACAGTAACACGTCTCCATTAATGTGCATGAGCATGCTTAAGAGGACAAATTCATGAATGACATTTTGGGAACATTGTGTTTTATTATTAAACAAGAATGGGAAAAGCCAGTTGCACTGAGCAGATTTTCTGTTCACACAGCTGTGCTGTTGTAAGCTTGAGCTAGCTGATGTTAACAGTGGATCAGAAATGTTGCAGGGTTAAGAAGAACATGCGCCAATTACAACAGCCGTGGTATTGGTATTGAACTTGCTGATTGTTTTGATTTTAAATGTAGCCGCTCTTGCTCTTGTTCATCCAATACTGATGACACTGTAAAAATATATTAAACTTGCATTTCCAGATGGAAATTTGTAATATGTGTAACATTTCTCCATGAGGTTGTACTACTGTACGTTCCTGACTCGAACTGGCAACCTTGGGTACGGGAGGCAGGCGGGAGGCTAATACCCATGGGAACTAGCGTCGGTCGCTAGAGCTTCTCTTAAGGTGTCGGGGCATGAAGTTTACTCACCGCACAGCCATCTGGCTTCCATTACATATGTAACCTAAGAATTTAATTTCAGTATTACACACACACGACTATAGAGAAAGCAAGAACAGCACAAACCATACTGGAGGGCATGCAAGACAAGCTATTGACCATTTGGGTCATTTGGCCAACCATTGTTGTATTCTCTTATATTAATTGATGCTTGTGTGTGTGACAGGCTTTGTGTGATTGTCTCTTGTCCGCACTCGAAAGCTGTTGACATCTACACATGTATGTATTTTAATGCGTACACCTCATGAACAGTTGTTTAAATGTTCCTCCTTCTTGGTGTGTGTGGGGGGCTACTATGGTGGGCTAACAGGTTTCAGTTGCCTAGTAACACAGTTGAGGGTTCATACAGTGCTTATGAAAGTGTGTTTGTGTGTCTGTGTTGTGCTCCGCAGTGGAGTATAAGAGATTATCATAATCATCTCACAGTTACATTGGGTCTCCCTCAGAGCCACTCATTAGCATAGCAGTGTGAGGAGCTATGACTGTGCAGCCCTCTCCCGTTTATTTCACACAGGAAATTGGATAGTTTTTGTATGAATGTTCCATTAAATGAAAAATGCATCCATGGTTGTATTATTCCCATTTGTTATTGTTTTAAACCAAATAAAAGCAATGAAAAGCTCATAGGTGCCCAGCACTTTTTCATCAAGCATGGTCATTTCAGGAACAGAGTTGTCCTCTCAGTACAGACACTTTGTTCCATTTCTTTTTTTATTTGATTCTGTTCTTCTTGTTAGCAAACCAGGGTTAGCTAGTAGCTTATTTGATGGACAGTTTCTGCTACCTTTTATCGCACCACATTTTGAGATTTTGGCTGCTGTAAAGGTGGATGGCGGCCAGTGCTTATAAAGCTCGTAATCTAGGAATTTAAGCTTATTGTACTGCACACGCTGGAAAGAGTTTGCATAAGAGCATGAGATGATGGCAATTAAATCAGAGAACCTGATTAGTTTATTGGGTGTTTCTGTAACAGTTATAACAGTTTTCAGAAAGAGCTGGATACGTCAGTTAAACTAGTGAGTCTTAATCATGAGTTTTATTTGGCTCAGATGGGAGCCACGTCTGTCTTTGATGCTGGCAGATGTGGGACTTGTTGGTTCAAGAGCCGGAAGGGTACTGTGATAAAGCTGTTGTCCTTGCTAGTATGAATAATACATGTACCTACTCACTGGGCAGCTTCAGACAGCAAGAAGGGATCTGGGCACAGTGCTCAGATGTTCCGCTCTCAGCAACTGCACCGAGTTTGTTATGTGTTGTAAATGTCAGAGCGATTTTTCATCTGTACTGCAGCTTATCCTACTGTCCTGACTGTGTAGCAACCAAAGGAAGTTACTGTGACAGGGAGCTGGTGTGAGAAATTTACTTTAACATCTGTTGTTGTGAGGGTAGTTCTACTTTAGAGCCTTTAAAGAATGATGATTATATACATGTTTTTTAATCTCTGCAACTAATGATTACTTTCATTATGAATTAATCTGGTAATTGTTTTTAATTAAACGTCTCTAAATGCCTTGTTTTGTCTGATTAATAGTCCAAAACCCAAACATATTAAATAGGGGTGTGACAAGATCTCGTGCCACAAGATGTCACGATATTAAAACGTGATTATATTTCTCATCAAGGTAAAAAACTATCTCACGATATTAGCATGACGGCCTGTGAGGGTGAAATTATCACACAGGATGCCCTCACCACTTTTAAATCATTTGTGTGGCAGCATTTTGGGTACCCGGTGGAAACAATAAATGGCGACAGTGATTTGTGCATTTTGTGACTTCTAAAAATAAGGTCATTATATCATCTCATCTCGTGACCCAAATATCGTGTATCGTCTCTCCTCGTGAGCTAAGTGTATCGTCACAACCCTAGTATTACGTTTGCTATCATATCGACTACAAAAAACAGCAAATATTTACATTTGAGAAGCTGGTACCTGGTAAATTTAGGGATTTTTCCAATAAAAAAAGATTAATTAAGGCTAGACTACTATGAGCCAAGCCGGTGTCATGTGCTGTGAACAGGAAACAGG
Source organism: Micropterus dolomieu (assembly GCF_021292245.1). Lineage (NCBI taxonomy): Eukaryota > Metazoa > Chordata > Actinopteri > Centrarchiformes > Centrarchidae > Micropterus > Micropterus dolomieu. Next base: position 22,858,891 of record NC_060164.1, read on the forward strand.
AGGCTGCTGATAAGGAAGTGTTTTGTGTCAGAGGACAGCCGTGTGCTTGGCTCTGATAACTCGCACCTAGTGGACACAAACCCTGTGGCATAGATCAGAAGTTGTTAGGAACATAAAAACAAAGAAGTAAACCAGCACCCCGAATCTACCTTACTTGTGCAGATATCATGGAAATGAGAGTATAACAAACATCCATTGTGTACTGAAGGCTTTTGTTGCACAGAATAAAAAACCCTGCTTATTAATCAGCAGGCCGCAGTGGCTTTTGCATCACAAACAGCTGCAACTGTTACGACCCGGCTCATGGGGAAAAGGGAAGCAACATGAACCAGAATGCTTTTCATACAATTGCAAGTTATTTTTTTGCAGGGTTTCCAAAAAGAACGGAAAAAGGGCTGATGGATGCTGCTTAACTCAAAGAAATAAAAATAACTTTAAGAGGTCTCTCCAAAATGAGAGATAGCCACAAGCTACTACAAAATCAACTTAAACAAAACTCTATCTCTTACCTGTCATTAATAATCAAAACACAAAATGAGCAGCACCCTCTAACCTAGTGTGTCTAACAAAAAATAAATCTACAGGTGTCTGGTTGGTGTCAGTTAACCCCACTAAGATCCTTGCCCAATTTGTTAGCCACAGTTCACAGATTAAGGTAACACAGGAAACACTAAGATCTTATACTTGTAAATCACTGAACTAATGCTGCGTTCCAGGCATCTAGGAACTCGGAAATTTCTGATCTCCAACTAGAAAAACTAACCTGGAACGCCACTTGAAGTTGGATTTCCTACTTGTGAACTGGGAGAAAAAATATGTACCCCGACTTCACGAGTAGCAGCTGAATGACGTCACAAAACAATGGCCGCTCCCATGAAAGCACCATAGACTGTAAATGGTAAACCATAAACTAAAAGGCAACAAAAAGTATATTTACATGTATTTAAATTAAAATAATACATACGATCATATAGTAAAACCTGTTCTGCATGTACATTGATGTAGAAATATGTTAGGCCTATTAGGTAGCTGGCTACAGTAAAGACTCTCATAAAGTCATCTTCACTACATAAAAGTTATTATTAAAAATGCCTAAACATTAGGATGTGTAATCTACAACATTGACTGACTTGAGGGTTACCAACTGATGTAGCTAGAGGGGTAAACAGTTAACTAGTAACGTATAGGATATTTATGTCAGTTGTTGCATTTAAACTGCCATCCTTTGAAGTAACACCTAAAGCACTGCTGAGGGTGCAACTGTGTGTGCACTTTGTCACAGTCAGCCATGGTTTTCGTTCACTTTCGGCGTCATGCACCACCATGCACCTGGAACGCTTTGAGGTCGGAAGTCATAAGTTTCAACTGGGAAGAATCCCAGTTCCGACCGGTCTTGAAGTGGCATAAAGCTCCTAAAGAAGTTAACACGTTCACTATAGTAGAGCGCAATACAAACGAGGCGAGTTGATCAAGGGCAAAATCACAACTGCCAAGTTCAACAGGTAGGCAGCTATTTAAACAGGGGGTGGTCTGGAAGGTGGTAGATGATTGGAGGAGGTTGACAGACGCCGCACCAGGAATGTTGTAGGAATGTCTTTATTATGTGGTTTGACGTCTAATTGTACATAGTATTTTTTTTTCCTGGGAAATTTGAGATGTGACTTTATATCACATTTCTCAGCACAGGTAAATGGACTCTTCTCCGCCTTTATTGTTTGCTTGCTGCTTAAAGACAAGTACCAAGTTCAAAACCTGAAGTTGAAGCGCTCACTGTTTATAATCATTAAGTCATTGCTGTTTGTTTTTTGTGCACTGGATGCCCTTCAGTGATTTTTATAGCACAATACGAGCAAATAAAACTCACTTTGTTATCAAGAGACTTCCTGTCAGCTTTAATATTAGACACTGAAACAACAAAACAATAAAACCCTGTCCAGCAGAGGTGTATTACATCATAACTGTTTTGTGTGCCAAGGACATTAAATGTAGAGGAACGCTAGTGTAGACGCATGTTTACTGAATGCAGCTTGGTGGACTTCAGCAGATCTTACAACTAGTCTGCTGCTGTGGTTGCGTCCATCCTAACAGTCTCTCTCTCACTCTCTCATTCCTCCACCACACTTGCACTTTCTGATTAGACATTGAGCTGATGTAGCAGCATGTCCGAAAGTTGAAACCCAAAACACAGCCCACACGTCACATCTCACTCTCTCTCGCTCTCTCTCTATCTGTCTGTCTCTCCACATCATATAATAAGACGCAGATTGACGGGAGCGTTGCTTTAACTTGGAATCATTTACATGTTTGTCTTGTTGGAATGCAGACATCCTAATGTGCATTCAGGTCTGCTCATCCAAATGTATATACGATACGTATCTTCTCTTGAATTGTTTTTTTTTTTTTCTTTTCATTACTTTGCACTGCAGACACAGAGAGATGACAAAAAAAGGTCTAAAAAGGCCTGTCTAATACATAGGTCCACAATCTCCCATAGACTTTTAACGGGGTTAAGATGTGGTGACTGTAGAGGTCATAGCATGTGATTCAGATCTATTTCATACACGAAGCTATTCAGTGACCTGTATGGAAGCGTATACATTTGTTATGTTTCTCTGCTCCCTTTTAGTAAGGATTTTCCTTTCATTTGCCACTTGTGACTGAATTCATGATAGATTTGATTGCTGCCTGTGTTATAACTACATTGTGTTGACACAAGCAGAACATCACAGCCTTCAATAATTCCAACTGTACTGTAATATGAGGCTGAAGTGAAAATTTCTTCAACTCGCTATCTCACGTAACTTTAAGCCTCTTCTAGTTTATATCTTAAGTCAACCTTTCAGGCGTTTTCCTGTGGTTTACCTGAACTGGCTGTCCTCATGGAGTTCAGCAAACCTGCTACGATCTGAAATTACCTTATTACCTTACCTCATAAATCTGTCACACCTCTCTATTGCCCCCAACCCTTCACCCCTTCCGTTTGTTAGCTATGTGGTAAGATTAATAGATAGCCCATGTCATTTAGGATCCCAGATTAAAGCAGGCAAAGTAGTAGTTTGTGGTTGGCCATTGGGATCACGTGACTATGTGTGAATGAGCTTATATAGTAATTAACAACTGGCTTTGTTATTGCTTCTGGGTTACTCCTTGCCATTGTTCAGTATACCGGCCAGGGAGTTAGGGCTGTTCCTGATGGCAGGGGAACAAAAGATCCAGACCCCTTCTGATAAAAAAGCACCAGTAGACAACAAAGGCTGTTGTAAGTTTGCAAAAGGTTTATCTATGCGTTTGTCTCTCTGTCTTTCTGCTAATTCCTCTTTCCTCGTACCTTTTTTCTCCCCCCTATTGACTGTTTCACAGCAGTATTAGTAGTAGTACCAGTAGTACCAGGGTTGGCTTTGTGTAATGTTCGCAATGTAGAAATTGGAGCTATTTCAATAGTTGCACCCATTTCAAGTCTAGAAACAAAATGTACTATGTTACTGTGGGACTACAGCTTGGAGCGGTTAGCTCAGTCCTGTGCAGGCCGGAAGTGGTGTCCTTGACCTAGTTGCAAGTGGTGGCTACAAAAATGTGTGACTACTGCTGTGAGGGTATTTATGTTTTGCATAAAAATCCACTGGCTTAGTGTATATAAATCTTTATCCATCTTAGGAAGCTGTTGCTTCAAGTGAACAGTGCACCATGCCTTTTTTTTTTTGTTACTTTCAACTCTTTTCTTTTATTCTTCTTGTCCATGTATTACTTCTCTGTATGGCTGCTCTGTTTGGGGGCATAGACTGTATAGTTTAGGGGGCTGTCCGGGCGCCTAGGAGCCAAGAACATCAGCTGAATGTCCACACAGAATGTTTAAATACCTCATCACAATCTTCTCCCTCTCTCTCTTTCTTTTTATCTTTGTCCAGTCGATGCTGATGAGATTAAGAGGCTAGGGAAGAGGTTTAAGAAACTCGACCTAGATAACTCTGGCTCACTCAGCGTGGAGGAGTTCATGTCGCTGCCAGAGCTACAACAGAACCCGCTGGTGCAGAGGGTTATCGACATATTCGACACAGATGGGAACGGAGAGGTGGACTTTAAAGGTATACGATAAACTGTGCTGGTGAGGGTGAACTACCTTTTTTTGTTTTACAGCTTTATACTGGTCTGTTTTGTTTATACAACACTGATATTGTATTGTAACAATTTGACTGCTATCCCAAATTGGATCACAGCTTTATCATATAGCAGAAGAACTAAACTTTAAAAAATGCAAAATAAGAACAACTGTATGTGCATCACTGTCTGTGGGGTGAGTTTGTGAAATGGTTTGGGGCAGGTGCTAAAACAGTACACAAATATCAAGTTAAAAACATATGAGGATGAAGAGAGGTGATTGTGAGTGTGGGTTTCTATACTGACAGTAATGGGATGGGTGAATATAAAGTTTGTTTGGTGCTAAATGTAAAAAATGTTTTTTAAAAGTTTAATTACTGTATATTTGTTATTCTGCTATTATTAATAATAATAATATTCAGGAACTTGTGTTTTCACATTTTATTTTTGTCTAGGAAAAAATAGAAAGAAAGGCCTGGTTTCTTGAAAGTGCTTTACTTTAAGTACAGTGTTTGAATTTTGCCACATTCACAGTTTATATGTTGTAGTGACCAGTGTTTGGAGTAATGTGTTACAAAAGTAACACAATTACAGTAATGTATTGCTTTTTGCTGTAACGCAGTAATATAACGCATTACAAAGAAACCCGGTAACATTATACCTGTCATAATCTCAGTGACGCGCGTTACAATGCATTTTAACCTGAAAGTAAGTGGTGTTTTGTTTTTTTAATAGTTCACCAACACCGAGAAACATTTCGGCACCAGAAAAACAAATCCATGAGAGAAAGAGTAACGTTATTTCCTGTTGCTGGAATCCGATGGTCGAGATTGTAGGCAGGGTGCAAACTACGGGGGATCTCGGCTCCTTTACAAGACGGTAGCTCGCCTGATGGATCATGCGTAAATATATTTCTATAGGAAGATTTCTATGTGTTTTCATTAACGATTTATTTACATGATCAGAGAGGCTGCTGTCAGTTCATCCTGACCGATCCTGTCGCAGTGTCGGGAGATTCAAATAAACAATGACGTTATGCTGCTGTACCTCTGCTGTACCTACCTATCATATATATTTGACAGAAGTCATGTTAAGTTTCCCTTAAAGCCAGTACCAAGGAAAACAGTAGTATTTCCTTTACACTGCTAGAGCCAAAAAAAGGAAAGTAAATGTGCCACAATACCAGTTTTGTCACTGTGTGTATTATTATTTCACCACTATGTAAATCAGCAGCATGAAAGCATCCTAACATGTGACAGCCATCTAAACAGAACAAGGAACGGCCAGTACAATACTGTATGTAGATGGTGGCAGCATAAGAGAGCATAAGGGGCAATATTGTATTAATGTGTCTGCGCTGTTCTCCTGTGTACTGCAGGGGCTTATGTTTTTTGGGTTTTTTTATTTGAATATGTTTTGCAGATATGGCTGTAGAAATTTCCATTAGGATTTAGTGTGATTTGAAGCTCATTTGCTGTAATAAAGCTGATTTAATAGCACAGTCCATGTCAATGTACAAATACACAGCATCTGAGTAATTAAGAGAATCCACTTTCTGAACTGATGCACGACAACATAAATACCCCTGACCCTTAAAAATGAGTGTTACAAAACATACCTATTGTTTCCCGAGTTTAAAAATACAGTTATCTTGGAATTACATTGAATGATGCAAAATATTCACATCTTGATAGAGGGTCTTTGCACCCAGCAGACTCTCCTGTCTCTCAACTCTTCATTACAGTAGTAGTGCTTTCCAAAATAGAAATGAGGAAATGGAAAACTCATAATATATTCACATCCTGCCATAATGTTACCATCAGCAATATTGAAGTGGAGACTGTGTGCAGAAGCCTGATAGTCTGTAAAACCCACAGCACTGATTGTTGTTCTCCTCTCCCAGAGTTCATAGAGGGAGTCTCGCAGTTCAGTGTCAAAGGGGACAAGGAACAGAAGCTTCGATGTAAGTAAAGCTGCTTCACCGCTAAAACCACATGTGGCCAGAGCTAGTCCTACTGGTACTGCTTGTTTTGCCGCTTTGGGACTAAAACCAGCTGGGGCTTTGTCCCATGTGTCTCACCTGTTGTGTTTGTCTCACCCTTGCTTGCCGCTACAACAAACAGTGAATTTTGGGCAGTGTACAAAATTAACTTTTTTCGCTCACCTCACCTGCTAAGGGCTAGTAAAGCAAAAAAAAACCAGAAATCTATCAGCAATGATTGTTTTTGTAGCCCGGTTAATTTATGTGGAAATGTCACCCTACCCGTTTCCAGCACAGTTCTGTATATAGAATCAGCGTTAAAAAACAAAGAGAGTGGGAGAAAGTTGAAATACTGCTGCTGTTAATGGAGCCGGTGTAACTGGAAGCCAAACATGAGCATGCTTGGTGAGGGCTTATTCTTATGGTTTGACCAATGGGGACAAAGTTTAAGAACAGGAAAAGACGAATGACTTGTGTTTCAATCGTTACTGTCAGTCTGGTTATAAATGTATCCGAGGGTCAACAAAGACTATTTCTACTAACATTTGGTTCTACGGGTGTTGCTGTCTAATTGATTGTACCTCCTGTCTACCCTTGCTTCTGTTCCTCTCCTCCCTCATGCGACATCCTGCACCACAGTCGCTTTCAGGATCTATGACATGGACAAGGACGGCTACATCTCCAATGGCGAGCTCTTCCAGGTGCTAAAGATGATGGTAGGCAACAACCTTAAGGACACACAGCTCCAGCAGATCGTGGACAAGACCATTATCAACGCAGACAAGGACGGAGACGGCAGGATATCTTTTGAAGAGTTCTGTGCAGTAAGTGGAAGCCCTCCTGGGGTATTTTGGGGATAGTGACATTTCTGCTGATGCAACCTGTTATGGTGAAGGCAAATGTCAAAAGGGCAGAAAAACAAAACAGTTTTTCGCTTAGGTTAGACTGCACTGGGTTTCAGTTTCATGCTTCCTGTTGAAATACAGTGTCAAGGGCTGTAAATAAACATAGGCGGGTGTGTTCTTGCTACATATGATGAGGCACTAAAAATACTGAGCTAGCACTTTGGTATTGGACCAAGCAACAAATAAAATATTACATTTATTCTATATTGAGTCCATCCAGCTGAAGGTTACCTGACAATATTTATAATGAACAGTTATTGTTACAAT